>NC_133349.1:29341225-29641225 GCF_030506205.2 Paramisgurnus dabryanus | reverse complement strand
TTGATCCAGAAACACCTGCAGATTCCATCATGTGTGCACACAAACACACACACACACACGCCTGTGAATGCACACACACACCAACACACATTTAAAGCGACACGAATATGTTGTACAGATTTTACAGAAAGTTATGCTTTTACAATAGCAACAAGACCAAGGATATTAAGAAGTTTGTTTTGATTACTGAACATTAAGAATGTGTTCAAAGCCGAATACCTTCAAAAAGCCACAGGAAATGGCTTCCAAACCAATAACAAATACTTCTAAATAATAGGAAAAATATTTTGCGGACACAATCAGTCACTGCCTGTGTTTGCCTGGGTCAGAGGAGAGCCCAGTAGAACACCACACTTGGTATGTGACATATCATGAAAATCTGACTTTTTCCATGTTTAAGTGCTATAATTGGGGCCTCAGTGCTTTTATCAACCTATAAAATATGATAAAGATCAACCCAATAACTTAGTTACGATAAACCATTTTCTGCAAGCATGTGAAAAAATAGGTAATTGAAGTTTGGCTCCCCTTGTGATGTCAGAAATGGATAATTCCGCCCCTTAATCTGCACTATCCAACCACGGCACCGCCATTTAGTGCAGAGATCAACTCATTTGCATTTTAAAGGACACACCCAAAACTGCAAATTTTTGCTCACACCTACAAAGTGGCAATTTTAACATGTTATAATAAATTATCTGTATGATATTTTGAGCTAAAACTTCACTTACGTACTCTGGGGACACCAAAGATTTATTTGATATCTTAAAAAGTCTTGTGAAACGTCCCCCTTTAAAGGGATAGTTCACCATTAAATCAAAACGCTATCATCATTTATTCACCGTCAAGCTTTTATAGTCCTGCATACATTTCTTTGACAGGAGCACCATAGACTTTCATAGCAGGGAAAACAAATACTCAGAAATGGTTTGTTACAAACATTCTCACAATATCTTTGCGTAATGGTCATTTATGGGATGCGTAAATGATGACAGAATTTAAATTTTTGGGTGAACTATCCTTTAAAAGGTCACAGGTAAGCTAGCTATCACAATGTTGATTGTTCATTGTAGTGACTAGCACATAGTATGTGGCTTTAAGACATTTACAGTTTATTTCAAATACTTTACAGCTGTGACTCAATAAACAAGTTGAAAGGGGACAGAGAATGAAAAAGCATTTTTACCTTGTCTTTGTTGAATAATGGTAGTCTACCCGCATTCACGAACATACAAAAAGTGCTAGACATGTAAACATTTCAGTCTCATAGAAATTCCTCTTTTAGAAATGTCTGCCAGAAAATGGCCCAATCTGAAAAACTGATGCTTATGACATCACAGGCATCTCACTGCCCCTCCACTTTAAAATAATTGGCTACATTTTTTGAGTGGCAGCAAAGTCAGCCAATCAGTAATGAGATTGCAAGTTAAGCCAGTAGGGGGAGCCAAATAGGTGCAAAACCACTTGTTTAAAATCCCCCACCCTAATAGAGCTATCTGAGAGAGATTTTTAGGAAGCTTCTAAGGCATTACAGACCCAAACACAAAAATGTTTGTCTACATGTCACATCACAGAACAAGGATAAATACTCCGTTCAATCATTCTATGTCACCTTTGAACAAATTTCCGAAAAAGTTTGTTTTCCCATTTAAACAAGGATAACCAAGCGTCGAAGATGACAAAAAGCACCAAACAACAATAAAACTGTAGTCTAGTCCAGTCATCTCTCAAGTCATATATATAAATATATATTCACTTTTTCAAGCTTTCCAACCATCTCTGAAACAGATCAAAATGTTTGTTATCAGATGTCATATAAGTCTGTGTTTATTCTCTTGGTTCACTTCATGAAAGAAGTTACGTCTGAATCATGAGTGAATCATTCGAGTTAGTTCACTTCAGTAAGTTGGAGAATCGCGTTGATGAACAGTTTGAATGGTTCATTCACGTTCTTGATTCAATGATCCCGTTATAGATCATTTTCCTGTTTCTTTTACTTAAAGGGACACAAGGCAGCATTTTTATGTTAATAAATCATCTTCGTAAGTCGGTATATGGTTAAATGACTCATTACATGACGAATGAAGACTTTCTCGCCCGCCCCTACCGTCTGTAGGAAGAATACACTTGCAAGTTCGCTGTATCCGACCCGGTGTCCTTCAGTCTCGTATAGTCTTAGATATAGAACGCATTTACTCCCAGACACTAGGGGGAGCTAGTAGAGAAATAATACTCAGACTTGCCTTGTGTGCCTTTAAGCTGATGTGTAAAACATTTAATTTATTTAGTGAATAATAATAACGATGATGATAATTCATGATTTATGTTAATCCAATAAACGGTTTCAATTTTATTTAGTTCTGCATTTTTTGTTATTGAACATCCATTTTTTCTATCGCCGATTATACAGTTCAGTTAAAACAAATGTAACTAATTTTCATCAGATTTTATCAGAAACAGATCAGATACAGGTACAATTCATTTTGAGATTGCATAAGATAGAGATACACATTTTGGCTCTGCTGCACATCCACCATTTGCTAAAATTTTACAGCATGAATTGGCCATAAGTTGTCAAAACAATTTACCATAAGTAGCCACAGTTTGAATAATTTCTTTCAAAGCAGGTGTGTTTTTAAAGTAAATGTCGTCTTTTATATCTATTGTTTTCACACCACAAGTTTGAAAACCCGCTCGGATGAACTGCGTTTAAGACTTCATTGTGGTGTTAATTAACTGGAAAGGCAATGACGGTCACAAAGCCTTTAAAAGATGAAAGACTATTAAACAACTGACATTTGTTGACACTAAGCTGAGAATGGTAATGTAATTTGTTACTTTAATGTCATTGCAGGCTGAATTTGATCCATTAAATAGATTCAACATGCGAAATGATTGATGAAACACAATACTAAACTTGACAACTGTTTTTGCTGGGTGTAATTGACCAAGACCAGAAATGTCAAGTCTAGAATTACCTGCCCTAATTACCTTAACTTACTGTATGATATTATCAGCGATGGGAATCAAAGGCAAAAACCTTATCACATTTCATGAAAGTTAGACATAATTACAATCAAAATCACGATTTGCCACGGTAAGGACGAGCATGACCGGACTTATCGGGGGAAGAGTGAAGTAATTGGGCCGGGAAATGCGTGCTAGTGTTTGAGGAAAGAATTGGGCATTTGTCATTCTAGTATATATTTCAAAGAGGGCCTCTGAAAGGCAATCCTCTACATTCTCCGGCCTGCCTGTCGCATTGTTTTCTCGGCATCGGGGTTCTGAGTTAAATGGATTAATTACCTCTTAGCCTCTCTGCTTTCGGCTTAGTGGCTCACTGGGGTCTTTTGAAATGCACATATCCCCCTAATGACATAATTAGGTGATTTTCAAATGCGATCAGGACGTAAGTGGGGGGCTCATTTTCTTCTCAATCTAGCCCTCTCTCCTGTCATTCGCATGCCACTGCTGGAAGAGGCGGACGCATTTTTGTCGTACCGACTGTAATAGGAAAGGCATCTGTCTTTGAGATTATAAGCTTTGAGGAAGGTATTTTATGATATGGGATGCTTTTACAACGATTTTCTGCATTGCTGTTAATGATAGATGATGTAAGGATTATTTACTGTACCTTATAAATAGTAATAAACTTTATATTAAATTATTATATTTATTTATTTACATGTTGCTAAACTCACTGTGCATTAAAAATATGTTTTATAAAGTGTACATTTTGTGTTATTATGCACAAAGGTTGTGGATTTGATCCTATGAAATGCATAATAAATCCCTTTAGATAAAAGCATTTCCCGAAAGCTTAAATGCATTTTATATAATTGCTTTACTGAATTCTGCTTTTTCTCAGGAATACAAAATGATGGAAGTTTGAAAAAAAAAGTAAAAATCTGGAATCGTGCATTGTGTCCACTACAGCCTTGTAGAAACCAAATAAAGATTTCCTCTCTTAGGGAGCACTAAGGTGACATGGCAGAAATGTGCCTCTCATTGACTCTTCACACAGGTCCAGTGACCACAGACACACTGTCTTGTGTGGATCTTCTAGTATCCGATGTGAAACAAGAAGGTGCCCTTTTCTTCGGCTCTCCATGGCTTCACAGAGAACAATCGGCAGCTCTCCACAGCAACAAGTCGCGAGCAGCGCCTCCTTTCTCTCCCTGACCGCAGGAGAAGAGGAAATCAGATAATTAAATGTGAGAAAGCGAGAAAAGAGAAAGGGGACGGGCTTTCTGCACGGCTACCTTTCTGAGGGCACCTGCTCAGGCGTTTCAGGGGCCAGGCCGGTAGTGGAAAGGCTAACAGCGGCAGCGTAGCCGCGGACAAAGAGACACCGCAGTCCCGCAATGCTTCACCTGGCAAACACAGTCAGTTGTCAGGGACAAACAAGCCAGCCATGTCCACCCTCAGTGGCACCACGTCCATCAGTGAACGAGGGTGAAAGAGCCATGTTTTCACTTCCAATGATACGCCTCATGCCTCAGAAGGCCGTATTAAAGCCCGGGGCAGAGGAGGAGCCTTCCTGAGGATGGCAATTGTAGGGATGGTAAGTCAGGAGGTCATGTCCTTTTACAGAGGCACAGACGTGATCAGGTCACATCATAATATGTCAGTTTGCAGCCAGTGTGTGTGGACTGTGACATTGATCATTTCAAAGCCAAGCACTGTCATTCTCTTATTTAGACCAAAATGAATGCATTAAAAATAAAAAGTGCTAAAAATGTACTTATTCGTTCATTTATTTGGTCATTCAATTTAGCCTTGTGGGTTAGAAACATGTTTTGTGAACATAGTTTTGTTTAAGCATTCCAGTGTGCATTATGTTTGGGGTTGGTCTGTTTGTCCAACCAATGGCAGACAGCGGCATGTTAGTCTGTCAAGATTTTTCATATATCATATCATATCTTTCAAGGTGATTAAATGACATGTGTTACTTAGAATATATCCAGATTAAATAATAAATTACTCAAAATATATCCAGATTAAAGAATAAAATAAAAAATAAAAATAATAATGTATTTATCTTCCCTTTCTTTATTATTATTATTTTTATTTGCAATCATGTGCCTTTACATTAAGTTGTATTTAGGTAATCCCTTTAAATAACAACATTATTAAAGGATTAGTCCATTTTCTTAAAAGAAAAATCCAGATAATTTACTCACCACCATGTCATCCAAAATGTTGATGTCTTTCTTTGTTCAGTCGAGAAGAAATTATGTTTTTTGAGGAAAACATTCCAGGATTTTTCTCATTTTAATGGACTTTAATGGACCCCAACACGTAACAGTTTTAAAGCAGTTTAAAATTGCAGTTTCTACGGAGTTTCAAAGGACTTTAAACGATCCCAAACGAGACACAAGGGTCTTATCTAGCAAAACGAATGTCATTTTTGACAAGAAAAATAAAAATAGGCACTTTTAAACCACAACTTATCGTATATCTCCGGTCCTGTGAGCGCCAGTGCGACCTCACGCAATTGCGTAGTGACGTAGAAAGGTCACGTGTTACATATATGAAACGCACATTTGCGGACCATTGTAAACAATAAACTGACACAAAGACATTAATTATTCTCATTCGCCATACAACAACGTCTGAAAGGTCTTCTTTCTCCACACTTTTAAACACTGGGGCGTAGTTTCGCATACATCATCCGTGACCTCTTGACGTGATGACGTATTGCGTGAGGTCGCGCTGGCGCATCACAGAACCAGAGATAGATGAGAAGTTGTGGTTTAAAAGTGACAATCGTTTCGCTAGATAAGACCCTTATGCCTCGTTTGAGAACGTTAAGAAACAGCAATTTAAAACTGCATTAAAACTGTTAAGTGTTGAGTTAAGTGTTAAGTGTTGGGGTCCATTAAAGTCCATTAAAATGAGAAAAATCCTGGAATGTTTTCCTCATAAAACATAATTAAAACATAATTTCTTCTCAACTGAACAAAGAAAGACATCAACATTTTGGATTACATGGTGGTGAGTAAATTATCTGGATTTTTTTAAGAAAATGGACTAATCCTTTAAATTTCTTTTTTTAATTATATATATATATATATATATATATATATATATATATATATATATATATATATATATATATATATATATATATATATATATATATATATATATATCACATTTTACTATATTCATTTCTAGTTGGACTTTTATTATAAGTATCTCCACAGCAACATTAAGGCAGTATTTTACTTTACATTTACACATAAGTGCATTATAATGTACAAGATTTGTATCATCCCTGGAATCAAACCCACAACCCCTTCTGCTGTCAACACAATAGACCTTTCTCACAGTAACCGGAAATACGTTATCGTCGTGTAAGCGGAGTTCCTGTCAAGCGTCAACACACTAGAAAAACATAAACCCGGGCAAGTTTAAAATGGATCAAAGAGTCTACAAAACTTCGTTAACGGATTTGCCAAATATTACATTTGCTGATGTGACACGACTAATGGAGGAAAACTTTTTCCATGAAGAATTTGTCAATAAATTTCTAGGTAAGTAGAGAGCGAGTATAACTGTTACTGAACTGTTAACTAAAACGATACATTATAAGTCTCGCCGGATAGCCTGAATCCACTTCTGTATACCTTCACCATCAACAGGGAATTGATGGAACAGATACGGCTTTTTATATTGCCTTGACTGCGGAGGAAGTAGATTTCCGCGACAATTGCGTAGTTCCGGTCATAAATACGGAAGTTGTGAGAAAGGTCTATGCTCTACCCAGGGGCGTCAGTTTGTTTTGAAAAGTGGTGGGGACAACAGATCAGATGAAAAAACATTACAGCAGGATGGGAAAAATATTGAATAACGACCCATCAAAAATGGGCATAGCGTAGTAGGCCAGTCAACAACACAAAAATACTCAGCATAAAACCCTCAACAATGTTGACTGTACATGTAACAGTCCCTACAACACCACCTCAACCGAACAGTGCCAAAGCACCATACTGTAGAAAACAGCAGCGCGTAACAATGAATTTCATTATTATGTAAAAGAAAACACACTATACAACACAACATATGTGACCCTGGACCACAAAACCAGTCGTACACTGCAAAAAATTATTTATGAAAAATAATTCTTAGTATTTTTGTCTTGTTTTCAGTAAAAATATCTTAAAACTCTTAAATTAAGATGCATTTTCTTGATGAGCAAAATGACCTAAGAAAATAAGTCTAGTTTTAGACCAAAAATACTAAATGTAAGTGATTCTGTGCATAAACAAGCAAAAAAATCTGCCAATGGAGTAAGCAAAAAATCGTGAACATTTTTCTTAAACACTAAATTCAAGAAAAATTTAAGAAAAAATTGCTTACCCCATTGGCAGATTTTTTTGCTTGTTTTATGCACAACATCACTTAAATTTGATATTTTTGGTCTAAAAACTAGATTTTTTGCTCATCAAGAAAAAGCATCTAAAATTTAAGAATTTTTAAATATTTTTACTGAAAACAAGGCAAAAATACTAAGATTTTTTTCTTGAAAATCTGACTTTCTTACTTAGTATTTTTGTCTTGATTTCAGTAGAAATATCTTAAAATTCTTAAATCAAGATTTTTTTTTTCAAGATTTTGCTTGTTTTAATCACAAATTCACTCAAATTGTTTATTTTTGTCTAAAAACTAGACTTATTTTCTTTGGTCATTTTGCTTATCAAGAAAATATATCTTGATTTAAGAATTTTTTGATATTTCTACTGAAAACAAGACAAAAATACTAAGTAAGAAAGTCATTTTTGCAGTGTAAGTCGCACAGGTATTGTTTTATTTTTCAGAACATTTTTACCAAATGCTTTCAAAAAGTGGTGGGGACAAAATCAGCCATTTCAAAAAGTGGTGGCCAGCGTCCCCAGTGTAAATGACACCTATGGCTCTACCAATTGGGCCGGATCTTCATATGAAAACTTCAATAGTAGACCCCTTGCCTCTCCGTAAAATGAATGGGCAGAATATGAACTGGCTGGATATATCATGTGACATGGCAACAGTGGTTAGGGAGGGGAGCAGCCAGTATAAACAAATCAACACATCTATTTCTCAAAGCCCCCCTGTTGAGGGCCAATGGGTCACCTGTGTTTGTTTCCTGCTGATCAGTCACTGTGTGCTGGCAGCTCAGAATCCAGCACGACAGAAGCCGCCGTTCCGGCCCAGTCGACTGCGATCGCGCCTGGCACTGTGTGTGTTTAGCTAGGAGGCAAACTGTCAGGAAAAGTAAGACAAATGGGGTGGCCTGATTGACTATTTCCTTAGATACTGAATCAATGGGCTTATTATCACTGCAATTACAGTACTAATACAAACAGATGCTCAGAGTGGACATCTGTTGGGAAAGATGAGCCCGCTAGATCTGAAGTCAATAGACTGGAGATGGCAAGCGCTTAAACAGATATATTAGTGTTCATGGAGGAGGGCTTCAGCACACCAGGCACACAGTCACAGCTTAGAAATGTGAATAACCCCCAAGAAAAACAAATTTGACAGGGCATACAAAAGCAAAATTATTAATGTAGACTTAACACACATAATTAGATTGTGGAACAAATCGTGCTGTTCTCTTAAAACCACCAAAAAGACGACATTGAAAATTTTTAGCTGTCATAATGTAGCGGTTTTTCAAATTAAAATCAGCTGGAAAAATATAAGACAGGACTTTATTTTATGCATCTGGATTTGATTGGTTTGTAAAAATCCTGTACATTTTTGTTATGTAAAAAATGTTCCAGTCACCAATTTTTCATATTAAGACCAGTCAAGTGATTTATCCTGAATGCAGTTTGTGTTGTTTTGGTCATTGCTGGCTTTTCCTACAATGCGAACAGGACAAAGTATCCGAGAATTTACAATGTACATCATTCAAAAGAGTATCAAACGACTGTAATCTGCTGTGATGGCATAACAAATCTGCAAATATGAAATATGTGTACTCGAACGAAAAAAGTCAAGTAACGGATTATATGAAACTAAAGATGAAAGTGATAAATGCATAACGTATTAACAGAACCTAAAAAAACCTGAACTTCTGAAGGTTCCTCATGAGGAAAAATTTTAAGCCATCTTCAATGTGCTGATCACCAGCTTGCCTTGATTCTCTTCTTCGCATGTCAACTTCTCGATAAATTCCCACACGACTACAATTCCAGCTGTGAAGTGCAGGGAAGTAATGGCTCAGTCATTAAGATCAATACGGAGGCCATGATGACATCACGGAGGATGCTTGTTTTAGATTGTCCGTCTCATCATTAGGAGCAGATGCCGGTGAGTGGCCTGCAATGCCGAAACGAAAGACGACATCGCTTTCAATTAGTCAGTAATGCAGATATATTGTTTTCGATGTGAATGGTAAAGCATAGCTACAAGTCAACTACACATGCAACATGACTTGAGTAATTCATTCAGTATTTCGCCGATACGTATCAGCAGTACACGAGGACACAAATTTGAAAGGTGATGCATGCCGCATGACTTTGGTGGAAATATGCCATTGATTAACTCCGAAATATTAAGTTTGCAAATGTTTTAAAATAGCGGAGATAATGTATGACATCTTATGTTGTTCTCTTCAAAGAGGAACCGTGACTGAATAACAAAACAAAACACACATGGGGAACTGGTTTTGGTGTCCGTGATTTACGTCATTGTGAACTGTTTGGAAGCACTTGCTGTGTGACCCTCAAACTGTATTTCTAGGAAGAAAAAGTTCCTGTGTCTTAACCCGCTTTGATTTATGTGAAACGTTAAGAGGTGACTTAATCTTCTAGTGACCTGCGTACGATTAAGGTCATCTGGCTAACGCACTTGTCTGGATGTATGTACGATGAGTAAACTGTAACATATGCTAATTGTATTCTCAAATGGAGAGATCCATAAAGACATTAACACCTCATTCCTGCCTGTTGTTTGCACAGAGGGACAAAAACACTGTGACTAATTTAGAGCATAAATATTCGGAGGGGGGGTTTGCGGTCGGAACGGCCCACCCGATGGTGCAGTGCAGTGAAAGAGAGACCTTCTTCGTTCCCCCTGGACTACAAATAAATGGTTAAAAAGATATCTACTTAAAACTGTCATAGTGCATTGCAAACGGCAGCTAGGCCATTCCACACGACCTCCCGTGTGACCCCGTCTTTTCAGGGGTCGCTCATCCACAGCACAGGGTGGGTGTGGGGGGCAGCCATGCACTGAATGAAAATTTAGACAACAGGGATCAGAATATACAAACTGGAGACTCGTATCTCTGACTAGTATTGACCTTCAAATAATATATTTACAAAGGTGAAAGTTCTTCTCTCACTTGACCTGATCTGTTTTTAATGCCAGGACTGTGTAAAGACATGTCCTTACTAGTGCTTTAGAAGTGCATGCGCTGTTTTGACAGATTCCAATGGAGGAAGAAAATTATATATAACTATATACTCTAAATGTATTTACATTCAGGGGTCTCCCATGTACTATATGAATATAAATTATATTTAGAATACAGTAATATTTAACTGCTTATAAAGGAATAAATATCAAGGAGTAAATCAATGAAAATTTCTTTATTGGTGATAATAAATTAATTATGCAACTGGTCGACCAATGAAAATGTCAGTCGACAAAGACGGCATCGACCAATTAGTCGACTAAACGACTAAAGTTGACAGCCCTAATAAATACATTACTCTGGAAACGTTCTGCCATCCCTAGCCTAATAAACTTTATATACTGTAAAAAAGACTAAACAGAAACCAGATTTCTAATGCTACGTAGAAGAGACAGAAAATAATAATTTAAAATAATTTTTAAAAGTAAAGCAAAACCAACAATAACCTGCAGTACCTGACAACACAAACAAGAAAAAAACCTTTCCAGATTCTGTTTCCTATAACTATTTTTTATAAAAATATGCATTTATGTGAGTCATATAATAAGATCAAATCTGAGTCAAAATGAGACTATAATTTTGCTATTTTGCAAAAAAAATGATACATTAGTCTGCTAATCTCATCTTAATTAATGCAATACATAATGCTGTCAGTTGTAGGGTACTGTTACGTTTTCTGCTGCAGACTACAGCTCTCGGATAGATCAGAGTTTTCAAGAAGATTAAAAAACAATCAATATGTTTATAAAGTTGGAAATTCATTGCCCGAAGTTGCCGTACTCAGACGCTCATAAAGCAGAATGGCATTGGGTGACTAACGGCCCGTTAAGACCTGGAGTGATCTAACATGATGTTTAAAATGCATACTCTCAATATTAACGTGCTAGTGATTTTCCCCGCCATCAAGCAAGGCATTTTAAATCCATAATTGGCTCCAATATCCCTCTGTAATTAGTGACCTTCCCCAGTAAAGACTTAAAAAGCATAAGCTGATACAGTGTGTATGATGAATTATTTCTTTACTCCGGTGCTAATAACTATGAAAGAGTCATATAGCATAGCCCCCAAGCACAGCTTTGACATTAATGCTTTATTTCTTATTAATATTTATGAATGCCTTGAGAAAAAACAGTGACAGATATGAGGACATTGCTTTAGCTACTGTATGGAAAATAAAGATGTCTCCTTAAGGAACTTAAATATGAGTCGCGAATGAAGACTCATTTGAAACATATTTAAATGAAAATTGTGTACTTTGTCTCAACCAATGGTGTGAATTTGGAGTGATACTCTGTTTGGCTAACCAATGGCAGACTGAGGGACCTTTTGTAAAATCTTTATTTGATGGTGCAGGTAGTGGTGCAAAAGTTACATGCTGAATTGTTACCAGTTTGTGTCTATGGACGACTGCAAAATGGTTGCACCTGTCTCCTTTAGTCTGTAATTGTCTGTGAGGCGTTGATGACAACTTTTTTGTTCACATCCGTTTTCCCATTGTTTTTCAAGACAATACAGCAGATTCCGGAGGATGCGTGGTCCGCTCTGGTTGTCTTCATCTTAGGGGGTGTCCAGTCTTGGACAGAAGTGTGGGAGCGTATAGTGGATGACTGCGAGTTTGACAGATGCCTGTGCCTATGACCATCTGCCCTTAACAGCAGAGGTGCTGAACTGCAGATTTGAGTCTGCTCCATCCCCGCAGCTCCGAGCGGAGCTAAGAAGGAGACCCCTGGACAAAGGTTGTGCCTTCGGTGTAGAGAGGCAGCGGCTGGGCTCTACAGCTTTAATTTATGATGGATGAGATCGGAGGAAAGGTCATGTGCTGATAAATATGAGAGTGTTTGACTGGGGAGGTCATCAATTATGCCCACGGCTGCAAACGTTCGATCTCGCGGATGAAATGGATCTCCCCGATATAAGAAAGCTATCTCTCAGAAAATTGGGATGTATTAATCACTCAGAATGTAGTAGTGTGCCCTCCCCCATGTCCTCCTGCTTAAACTGGAGAAGGGATGTTATCCATACTTGGAGGCGACTGTTGTTTGGATGCAGTGCAGTGGACTAGGTCGATTGGGTGATATAGTTTAGTTACAGAAGTTTGTGAGTTAGACAGCGTTTAGGCATCAAAGCATAAATAAGTTGCCTTCTAAAACTAAAAGTATAGTTCTGTTTTTACACATATGTGAGGGTCCGTGTACAGTTTGTATGACGCAAATTGCGTTATCAGAACAGTAGTCAGATTTTTTGTAACCCTGCACACTTTATACACATACATCAAGCATGTGCATACTGGAGAATGTAGTATGTAACCCAGGACAGGCATTGCATTTTGTCACAATGTGCATGCGTCAGACATCTCTGTACATATACGAGTCAAATAAACTATACTTTGCAAGGTTGTGCATTTAACTGTAAGTGTACGTTCGCGTATATGTAAAAAACCATACCCTGGACTTAAGGAAGCATCTTTTGGCCAGATACTGAGGCGGCATATCATTTATTAATAACCAAAAACTAATCCCAGAATGCATTGCAACATGCTTATTGACACATTAAAGGGACATTCCACTTTTTTGAAAATATGCTCATTTCCAGCTCCCCCAGAGTTAAACATTTGATTTTTACTGTTTTGGAATCCATTCAGCTGATCCCCGGGTCTGGCGCTACCACTTTTAGCATAGCTTAGCATAATCCATTGAATCTGATTAGACCAATAGCATCGCGCTAAAAATGACCAAAAGTTTCAATATTTTTCCTATTAAAACTTGCCTCTTCTGTAGTTACATCGTGTACTAAGACGGACAGAAAATTAATAGCTGCGATTTTCGAGGCAGATATGGCTAGGAGCTATACTCTCAAACTGGCGTAGTGATATTACACACTGCCCGAAAATAGTCCCCTTGGTTACTTTCAATAGCAAGGGACTATTTTCGGGCAGTGCGTAATATCACTACGCATGCTGCAGCCATGTCACAGCAGCAAAGTCCTTGATTATTACGCCAGTTTGAGAGTAGCCTATATCTAGCCATATCGGCCTAGAAAATCACAACTTTTAATTTTCTGTCAGTCTTAGTACACGATGTAACTACAGAAGAGTCAAGTTTTAAATAGGAAAAATATCAAAACTCTTTGGTTATTTTTTAGGACGATGCTAATGGTCTTTTCAGATTCAATGGATTATGCTAAGCTATGCTAAAAGTGCTAGCGCCCGATTTGGAGATCAGCCGATTGGATTCCAAAATGGTAAAAATCAAATGTTTAACTTTAGGGGAGCTGGAAAATGAGCATATATATATATATATATTAAAGTGGAATGTCCCTTTAAAGCAATATAGTTGAGGTGAATGAGCCAAAGGAAACATTGAGATAACTGTTTACTAGTTAAAAAATATATCAGTTATATATTGGAATTTTTATCTGTAGGCTTAAAATCATTTACACAAAGTACACATGTGAAGAGAGTTGCAACCTATGTAGGGTACTCAGTCACTTTTGATGATCCATTTCAGTTGGGATGATGCCTATGAAACTTATATTTTACTGCACATTCTCTCTATATATTATAATATATCAAGAAGATCAGGTGAGTTTTTGTAAATAGTTTTTTTCTTTCCTCTAGCAAAGTCATGGGGGAAGACAAGTTGTTGAAACAACTTACATTTTGTCATCTGAGTTAATATATCAGTTGACTTCACAGCCAAGTTTAAAAGATCATAAAGTCACATCCCTGTTGTCTGCAGATATCTCACTGTCTTTATAGCACTAAATCTCTCAGGAGTGAACATTTTTTGACAGAAAATAGTCACAGAGCGTATTTTATACTAGAGATGAGCTTCTGACAAAACAACTAAAGATCTAAGACAACCAAATCTATAGATATACAGGCCAAATAGCAACCTATATAATACATTAATCTTTTTTCCAATGGTATTCTCTCACACCATTCACATAATAGCTCTTACAGTTTTACGGCCAAAGATGTGACCAAATGTAATAAAATACAGAAACATTCTTGCAAAGCCATTAAGATGACAATAAGATCACAGGGTTGACCTTTGACCGGGTCACTGTGCGTTTATCATCCAGTCTCTTTCCTTTCTTTCTCTCTCTCTCCCATCAACTGGCACCTCAGGCCCATTATTTACCAGCACTATTGTTTCAGAAGGACTCACCCTTAGTGTGGAAAAGATTGCGATGATTGCAAGAGAAAGCCGAGAGGGAGAATGGGCCTGACGGCGCAGGAAGTTCTGGTGGTAATTCTTGCAGTGTTGTATCAGGCCCGGCTGCAGAAATAATGGCCTTTTCATTCAGCTGACAAGCGCCAGTGATGTCAAGCTTCTCCAATCGATAGGCCTCTATTGTCCGTCAGCGGGGCCCAATAGACAAAAACCCCTCTTGAATTATCTCCTACAGCTCCAAAACAGCTGTTTTTCAGGGTCCATGAATAGATAGAGAAATATATTAGGGGGTTGGTGGACCAGTCTTGACCTCGAACGAAAAGTTATTGCCCCTACATCGCCACTAA
The DNA here is from genome assembly GCF_030506205.2 of Paramisgurnus dabryanus. NCBI lineage: Eukaryota > Metazoa > Chordata > Actinopteri > Cypriniformes > Cobitidae > Paramisgurnus > Paramisgurnus dabryanus. Next base: position 29,626,292 of record NC_133349.1, on the reverse strand, counting down.
TTGTAACATCCTGAAAAGCCCGTCCCTCGTATAGTGTTTCCGCATAGCGCGTCGAACGTATGGGCAGTTCTGCCGTTATTTTACAGAAAGCTGGAGAGGCTTGATTCAGTACACGGTGCTTTATAGCCTAATGTCTTGTAAACAGAGAGGCAAAGAGAAAGAGAACAAAGAATGGCTGTTATCTCAGACCACCAAATGATAATGTGTCTTTCTTTCACACTGCAAATGTTAGAGAGTATTTGTAAAGCCCTTTATTTTGAATGCCATTTATTGGTTCCATCATTTACCAAGACCTTTGAATTCGGACATCTGATCTTCATTTGCTGCAGATTTATGGACCAAAAAGCTCTCTCGAGTGGTAAGGAATGCTCACACTTGAGGTCTCAATTGTATATTATCAGCAAACATCAATGTTATAGACCACCAATCCAGCATGAAAATCTCTACCCAAAGAAACCATAGCTGACCATGTGGTATAGTATGCAGGGAAGGCCTTCTTAAGACACGGTCTAGGGCTCTCCTAAATGTAGCATGGCTTATTGATCTCTTCAGGTCGAGTGGAAACAGCAAGGCCAGCATTAACTCCAGCTGAGTCGGTGCTATTGCCATGATATGGGCCAAATCAATTGTCTCCAAAGGCTAGTTTTCTGCATGACAATGTCTGTCCTTATGGGCCTTTGTTGACTGGAGTGTTTCAGTGTTAGGAGCAATTACCTTGACCATTTCAAATGGGATTGTCTTCTCCAAAACCGGCCATATATGCGGACAATCTCTTCTGATTATACCGTTTTGTATAGCCTCGAATCGTCATACTTGAAACCTTAACTCTACATTATTACCAAGGGCTTATGGGCTACGCACAAAGCGTCTAACTCTGCAGAAAATCAGTTGCGTGCTGTCATAAGTATGTTCCTCTTTCGAGGCAGGCCCGAGAGGGAGATTCGCTACCGATTAGCACCTGGTCGTGAGCCAGTTCAGCCCGTCTGATTTCAATTTAATGCGTCTTTTGAGCTCATCCAGAAAAATGCACAGTCGTAATACTTTTCTTATTTAACCCCAGCTGCTGCACTAAAATGGGTTGTGGGCTTAGTTTTGCTTTACAAGGACATTCATCCTCTTTGTACTTACACTGAACGTGCAGAATTAATCTAGGAAAAGATATGAGAAATTATAATTTGATTGCAATTTGAGTCTTATCACTCAGTAAAGGGATGAACCTAACCAGCGTAAAAACTATTAAAGTATATTCAAATACACAACCAGCTGTTCTGGCATTTAGCTGTTGTTATTTTCCCATTTAGCTTTTATGGACTCAAGAGTTTATGGACTCAACTGAATGTCTGCAGTTTTTGATTTGTGAAATTTTGCCTGAGACTCTTTACTGATGTCTGGTTTAGATTATGACATCATAGATAACAGGAAATCAGATTCATATCAAAATCTGCTGCACTTATTAGAGTTTTTTGGGGTGGACAAATGTCTTCAATCCTTTCTAAATATCAACACTTATCTACATGTGTTTTAATGTTCATATGGTGCTTGCAAAGCACCCAATTTTACTCAGACATTCTGGTTGAGGTTAAGACTTAAACTTCTGCATATAATTCAACTCTAACCATCTCCATTTTTTTACTTTGTTTTGAACACAATTTATAAAAAATACTTTTAAAGAGTTTTGGTAACTTAAAGGATTAGTCCATTTTCTTAAAAAAAAAAATTCCAGATAATTTACTCACCACCATGTCATACAAAATGTTGATGTCTTTCTTTGTTCAGTCGAGAAAAATTATGTTTTTTGAGGAAAACATTCCAGGATTTTTCTTATTTTAATGGACTCTTTTACAGAGTTTCAAAGGACTCTAAACAATCCCAAACGAGGCATAAGGGTCTTATCTAACGAAACGATTGTCATTTTTGACAAGAAAAATAAAAAATATGCACTTTTAAACAACAACTTTTGTCTTTCCCCGGTCCTGTGATGCATCAGCGCGACCTCACGCAAAATGTCATGACGTCAAGAGGTCACAGATGATGTATGCGAAACTACGCCCCAGTGTTTACAAGTGTGGAGAAAGAGGATCGTGCCGACGTTGTTGTATGGGGAATAATACTACTAAATGTCATTTTGTGTCTGTTTATTGTTTAAAATGGTCCGCAAATGTGCGTTTCATATATGTAACACGTGACGTTTCTACGTCACTACGCAATTACGTGAGGTCACGCTGGCGCGTCACAGGACCGGAGATAGACGAGAAGATGTGGTTTAAAAGTGCATATTTTTTTTCTTGTCAAAAATGACAATCGTTTCGCTAGATAAGACCCTTATGCCTCATTTGGGATTGTTTAGAGTACCTTGAAACTCTGTAAAAGAAACTGTTAAGTGTTGTGTTAAGTGTTGGGGTCCATTAAAATGAGAAAAATCCTGGAATGTTTTCCTCAAAAAACATAATTTCTTCTCGACTGAACAAAGAAAGACATCAACATTTTGGATGACATGGTGGTGAGTAAATTATCTGGATTTTTTTAAAGAAAATTGATTAATCCTTTAAGAAAGTTGAAATATAAAATAGATAGGACATCACTGTACTGTGGTCTTCAAAAAGCAATAGTTTTTTTGCCTATATACTGCAAGATTGTGTATATAATGTGTATTATTCATATTTATAAAAAAAAACATACAATAAAACAGAATAGTATATTTATATAAAAAAAAAAACGTCAGAAGAAAGCATATGCCATTCCTGACTGAAAGCATCTATGATACCTGATGAAAACTTTTCCTTGGTATTAAGTTGAATTCCCAGTGTTATCTTCCTCTCGGAATTCCTCTTATCTGCGGAAGGGAGGGCTGTTGACAGATTGATGTGACAGCTCTACCTGTTCTTTTCCAAGCAGGCCGTGTTGGTATCCTGCGACGGATAGATACTGTTGGCGCACATTGCTATTTTATACCAAGCGCTCTCAATAGCTGCTGAGTGACTGCGGAGAGACCCGCGTTATTGGGCATCTGTGTACTTGGGTGGTGTTGGATTCAGTTTCAGAAGATCTCAGTCCTCCTCACCAAATCCTTCAATTTGAGGAAGGACAGAGAATGTCAACTTTTTTTTACAATACCAGCTGCAAACCTGGTGTACAAATCTCGAATCTCAATGAACAGACGGAAGTCACTATTTGAGATGTTTCATAAAATATCTACAATGATTTATTCAGTTATATCAAGCAAAATAAATGAATAAATCCCCTAACCATTTAAATATAAAACGTTTATACTTTCTATTCCCCCTTCGCAAACCTAAACACAGGAAATATGCCAGACATGTTCATCATTAAAGTCTCATTCTGACTTTCTTAATAATTAATATAGATGTGTTAAATGTCACAGTCGCCGTCACCAGGGATTCACTGGATGATAGTTAGCTCACTCGTCCTGCCTTCCACAATAGTGCGTTTCTAACTAGCGGCAGCTTTAATTGATCCAGTGGCTCGACCTCTTGCTTAAATTGATTAGCTAAGTCTTTAGGCTAAGCAAATTCAATAACCCGTGAAATTAACAATAACGGTGGGTTGGAGAGTGTCACCATTTGCGTCGAGTGTTTTTGTGTGAACTTTCTCCCAGTAATAGCTCATCAGTGTCGATGGTTATGTGTGACAGTTGAGAAACAATCCGTCTTTACCCACAATGCAAGAGGCTGCAAGTCTGTTCTTACATCAGATCGTTTGCAAGTAGATGTTAATACGTTCATTTACTGTTGAATGTTGAAAGATTTTAAGGTTCTTTTATTGACTTTATAGTAATCTTTGCACTGATTCAGACTTTGAATGATTGCTCACCATCATAATCAGATGTCCCTTTGTCTGCATACCAAGAAAGTCATTGCAGCCATTACCTGCACCTGGCTGTGAGCTTTCCCCAGTCTGTATCTTATCTGGGTGTTCAATGCTTTTTCCAGGTGCAGGAATTAGTTAAGACTCTGGGCGTGCCATTACAGAAGAGATGAGAGTGTATCTGTATTTCATAGGACCAGTAAGTGTAATCGAAATTTTCAGCTTTGAAACCAAGTGTAACTGTGAACGGGTATGTATAAATTCGTCTAAGTTGAGGTAAGGACATAATAAAAAAAACTGTGGTGTTTTCCTTAATGTTTCAGTCTTCTTACTTTAGCTTTATCAAGGTCACTTTAGCTTCACTCAGCGTGTGCTGATGATATGCATAAAAGTGAGATTTCCTTGGGATTTAAGTCCATAACCTTGGCACTGCCGCCACCATGCTCTACCCGTTAAGTTATAGCAAGCAAACAATCAAACGAATTAGCAAGAACTCTACAGTTTGCTTGAATAAGTCAACATATCGTTCATACCTAAAGAAGTAACTTGAAATAAAGTTTAGTATACTGAATTGACTTTTTGATACTTGAATGAAGAGGTCAGGATCTGAAGAGTATTGAGAGGACATCAGCAGACACAGAGCCAACTGAACAGATCTGGAAGAGGGAGATTTAAAGTTCATAGAGAACTCAAGAGATCAGAGAATTAAGACAGGATAGGAGAGCTGAGACAGGACAGAGGAACAGACTCTGAAATAAAGGATGTGTATTGACTCAGTGGAGGATGAATCGGTACAGTCTGGAGTGCTGAGCAGACAACTGATAATAAGAAAATGTGTTGATAAGAGTCAGTTTCTTCCCAATTTCTTCTGTGTTTGTAGGTTAAAATGACTTAGCAATTACATCCGAATCAGTTATATATTATCATCCCATCACAACAACAGAAAAGTCTTAAAGAAACAAACAAACACATGTAAAAACATAATTTGGGCTTTTTAAAAATACATATTATTTGTGGTCTCCTCAAGTCCATGTCTTGAAAAAAGCTCGTTCACACAAAAGTGGATGAATGCATAGATGGACAGATTGAGAGAAGAAGGTAGATGAGAATCTTTCGGGTGATGTATTAGCCTGCAGGCATTGTAATTTATTATATAAGCTTCATGTAACTTCAGACACTAGATTGAATACCATCAGCTCAATTTATCAGTCAGCTGTCAAACACCGGGTCAATTTCCTTTTAACCCTTGTTTTGAGGTTCATAACCCTCTTACAAATGCGACACTGTCAATCAAAATACGATAACTATGCCACTACCCTCCAGCCTGGTTTCATTCAGCAGTTACACGTTTTCACGCAGACATCATATTTTATTAATACGTTTGTTCTTAAATTTTTAGAAATAAAATAATAATAATAAATAATAATGCTTGAATAAAGTCTTATTTTAAAATGATTTGCATTATAGCTTAACATGGTTAAGTTATACACAGCATGTATGTGTGCAGTCTGGGCTAAAGTAAGTGTTTATTGTGTTTTTCGTTTTTCAATGATTGTTGTCAGGTGTAAGGATACTTTTGAAAGAGAAAGGTGATTGGCTGTTCAGGTAAGCACTTATATGGACTTTGTTTGGATGTGTATTAATGAACTGCACAATGAGTGTATAATGAACCGCAGCTATGCACCCTCGTGTAGAGTAATCCAAATTCATCAATTTACATTAAACATTTTGTAGACAATAATTAAGATTTCTTGCATACAAATAACTTAATTTATGGACACCTTTGGTTTGATTTCTTTAAATTTGTGAATTGCATGGGTTGAAACCCACATCTGGTGAAAATTTCAAGTCAATAGCACATTTAAAAATATGTTAACTTAGAAAATGGGGATGTGTTCAATATTTACCCTGCTGTTTAAGTCATTTTCTTGTGCACACTTCCTGTTGGCAGCAGGTGCACTGTAAAAAATTATATCATATCAACATATATTTGGATGCTACTTTAACTTAACAAATTAAGTTAAACAATTTCAACTTGTTTTTGGAATTTAAGTCAAAACTTAAAAAAGTAGGTTGAACTGATTTGCAAAACCAAGTTGTTTTAACTGCATGCTGCATACAGTGTGGTGCTTTGACTGAATATTGGCCTTTAAATGTGTTCAGGCCAAAACTATACATTTTATTACCTGAGATTCACCTTCCTGTTCAAGGGGGAATCATAAAACATTCCCCAGTCTTGTTAGCTAACAATGACTGCACGATTCAGTGCATCTATTTAAGAGTCTGTTCACTGTTGTATAATACGATAAGCATATTATGTGTTGAATACAGATGATGAGTCTGTGTGTATTCATCATGGGCAATAAAAAATCACAGGATAGTTGTATTGAGATAGAATCCACAGTATCCAATATGTGCAAACACATGCACATATATAAATAACATAATCTCACAGAAAGTTGTGTTATAGTCACGTTATTAATTTATTTGTGTCCATGGCACGAAATTCAGCTTTTTTCATGCCTTGAGCACAAATGTCTTTTTCGTGACACTCGAATTTCTATAAATAGTTTTTTCATGTTATTTTATTAATTGTTTTCAATTTTTTCCCCTATTTTTAAATCATTGTCGCTTGGGGTTAGATTTGGGGTTTGGGTAAGGATGTAATTTTTTGCATTGGTTTCTACATTTTTTTCTTCAACTTTTAAAATTGTTCTTGCCTGGAGTTGGGGTTAGAGTTAGGATGTCTAAAAATGTAACAGAAAGTGATTCCAACCCCAAGCGACAATGGTAAGAAAATATGAAAAAACAATACATAAAATGCCATGAAAAAGAAAGTCGTGCCACATGACAAAAAAAATTAAGAAATTGAGTGACACAAAAAAGACATTTGTGCTCAAGACATGAAAAAAAACCTGAATTTTGTGCCATGGACACAAATAAATTAATGCAATTTTGCGTGACTATAACACGACTTTCTGTGAGATCAGTCTGTATATAAACCAATAGGTTAATAGTGAGACAACATAAATTACTCAATTATATCAAGTTTTCAGTTTGAAAATCATGTCCGAATCAGACAAAGGTCAAGTTTAATGCATTGCGGGATATGGTACTCCATTTAATATGCTGTTGATGTACGCTGCACATTTTGAGAATTATGTAGTCAGTCATATAGGAAATCTGAATGTCCTTATAAAAATCAAGCCCTTTGAAAAGATGAGTTATGCATTTCTTTTTTTCCCTGGTTTATTTATTGATTTAAATCTCAGAGGGTTGTTTACACAGACAAAAGGTACAAGTATACATAAAATGTAAAGATATAAACCTTAATACATTAATACAGAACAAACATCAAAGTGTATTTTTATAAATATATCCACTGACTGTATATAAAGAAAAGGAAACAAAAAACTTAAAAACACCCCCACAGAGCTATACTCCCCCCAAAACAAACAAAAATAAAAGCAGTCAGTGAAGTATATCATTTATTAAGCTGTCCATTAAGTTTAACTCATTCAAAATCATGAACTCATTACCAACCATATTCCTCTATTCTAATTGAGAAGTTGGGATTATACATTTCTATAGCAACAGTAACAAAATATTGCAAAATACACCTGTAAAGTACATCACTACAACATTAAATTACATTTTAATGCTTCAGCTACATATTGCATGACACAGAAAGTGCGTCAGATAACAATAGTAACATACTGGAAGTCGTTCCATGTAAGGTTGCAGTGGTCTCGTGGCACAAGTTGTAGCTCCAAGTAAACTCGTAGACTGCAAGATGTAATGTTGAACTGTCCAAGGACATGAGCGTTTTTACACATTGAAATCTTGTGAACGCACCATAGATAATAATAAGACCACAACGGTGGATATGGATGTTGCACAAACTGTTATAATATTTTAAATGACAATCTATATTGTAAACAGAGTTAAGTAAATCTGAACTGGTGGGTAGAGACTTTATTATAATGTAGTTACACGCAGAAGCCAGCAGTGGCCGGGGGAATCTGGTCTGACAGGCGTCCGCCTCTGGGTGCCTTGGGGCTCATTGCTGGTAATTTCCATCAATAAGGTTCATTATTCAGATGAGATGAATGGGTCGGTGTCAGGCGTGGAGTGGAGCACTGGTGTTTCTCTGACCTATTGTAAATGTTGCCACCTCAGCTGTGCGCTTCTGATGAGGGAGCTAATAGACCACAGGTGTCAGATGACAAGATGGCTGCCAATAAATCAAGGACTTGACCACTAGAACACGTTACAGAACATACAAACTGACACTGAACTCATTTGCAAGGGCAAGTGAAAAGGCATGCCATAAAATGGCAGAGCGGTAAGAAATCGTGTGTCGAGAGAGAGAGAGAGAGAGAGAGAGAGAGAGAGAGAGAGAGAGAGAGAGAGAGAGAGAGAGAGAGAGAGAGAGAGAGAGAGAGAGAGAGAGAGAGAGAGAGAGAGAGAGAGAGTGATTCAACAACCCAGCAATCGTGTTAAAACAACCCAGCATAGGGTCATTTTTAACCTAGCAGTGTGTTCTGGTCCAATATTGACCAAGTCCTGGATTAAAAACAACCCAGCCATTTTTAGAGTGTGGAGTCCAGCACCATTTCGTGGCCCCCAGTTTGAGAACCACTGGTCTATGCACCAACCATCAACAGGCATTAATCAAATATATGTAACCATCAAAATTTCAGTTCAATGTATACTGTGAACAAATTCAACTCAGTCTCAAGGCAAGTCGTGTTATAGTAACAAAAATTTTGATTAATTTATTCGCGTTTGATGACACGAATTTCCACTGTTTTTCGTGTCTCTGGAGACGAATGTCTTTTTCGTCCTTCTTAGCACAAATTTCTATCAATGTCTGTTCGTGTCTGTGGCACGACTTTCTTTATCGTGTCATTTTTTTTTTCTCATTGTTCTTTCCTATTTTTAAATCATTGTTGCTTGGGGTTAGCGTTAGATTTGGGGTTTGCTTAAGAATGTTATTTTATGCATTGGTTTTTACATGTTTTTCGTCCGCTTTTAAAATTATTCTCGCCTGGAGTTGGGGGATTGGGTTAGGAAGTCGCAGAAAGTTATTCTAACCCAAACCCCAATCGACAATGGTCAAAAAATAGAAAACAACGATGAGAAAACAAAATATAAAATGACACGATAAAGAAAGTTGTGCCACAGACACGAACAGCCATTGATAGAAATTCGTGCTGGGAAGGACGAAAATTACATTCGTCTCCAGAGACACGAAAAACAGCGAAAATTTGTGTCATCAATTACGAATAAATTAATCAAAATTTTCGTTACTATAACACGATTTGCCTTGAGACTGGGTTGACAAATTAGGATGCAGCATTTTGTCGCTGTCAGATGAAAACCACGTATGTCCATTTTCCGATTTTGAGTTTTTTGACGGATTGAATGTCCAGGTTCATTTCTGTATACAGTATTCTTTACATATCTAAATGGCCAATGAAAAGTTGTGAAATCATGTCATCTGATTTTCACGTATATCCATTTGGTGTCAAAGCTGTCAATCACGCCGCGTATCTCCCGCCCTGTGGAAGCATCACGCCGGTCTCGTGAAGTTTCATCGAAGCTCAGCACTGGATAGCCGGATAAACATAGCCCCTGGTGAGACAATGACTTTCCTTCATCGAGGTGAACGTTTCCCCCCTGACGCCAGACGTACGTCTAGGTGTGACAAAATTACGGTAGGACTGTGCAAACAAAGTATCTGTTTAGCATTACCATGTCAGTGTATTGATTCATTGTCCCTTCATAGTTTGGAAGAGACATTTAATAAATTTCTAATTAATATTAAATAAACTAAGCATATTTAATAAACTAAGACGTAGGCTATTTAATAAACTGAGCGTATTCATCTGTCAATATGACACGCGACTTGGCCATTCTAATTAATGATCGGAAGAAGGCGTATCGACCACCGTTACTGTAAAATATGCACGTATGTCCATTTAAACTCAATTTTGGTCAAATGTGGGTTATATCATTACACTGGCAAGAATATGGTTACATGTAAAGATGCCGTTCCAAGTATGACAACGCTACATTCAACTGCTTTTGAAATATGTTGTTTTTTTCACTTCCTGAAAAGTAACCGTTTTGGACATACGTGAGTTTCATCGGGCAGCGACGATATGTAACCATCAAAATTTCAGTTCACTGTATACTGTGAACAAATTCAACCCAGTCTCAATGCAAGTCGTGTTATAGTAACGAAAATTTTGATTAATTTATTCGTGTTTGATGACACGAATGTTTTTCGTGTCTCTGGAGAGGAATGTTTTTTTTGTCCTTCCCAGCACAAATTTCTAACACTGGCTGTTCGTGTCTGTGGCACGACTTTTTTTATCGTGTCATTTCATTTTTGTTTTCTCATTGTTTTTTCCTATTTTTTAAATCATTGCACTTGGGGTTAGGGTTAGATTTGGGGTTTGCTTTAGGATGTAATTTTTTGCATTGGTTTCTACATGTTTTTCGTCCGCTTTTAAAACTATTTTTGCCTGGAGTTGGTGTTAGAGTTGGGTTTTGTGTTAGGAAGTCGCAGAAAGTTATTCTAACCCAAACCCCAATCGACAATGGTCAAAAAGTAGAAAACAACGATAAAGAAAGTCGTGCCACAGACACTAACAGCCATTGATAGAAATTCGTGCTGGAAAGTACAAAAAAGACATTCGTCCCCAGAGACACGAAAAATTTATGAAATTAATCAAAATTTCCGTTATATAACAAGACTTGCCTTGAGACTGGGTTGACAAATTAGGATGCAGCATTTGTTTTCATATAATATCTTGGACCCTCACTTTGTCTGTCATTTGCTGGACAGACAGAAAGTACCGCCCAAAACCCAAACCAGTGTTGCTGTGTCAGTCTTGGTTGAAAACTCAAACAAACAGAGCAATGATCTGAAAGTGTCGCACTGTTTACACTTTCAGGAAAATTTATCTTCAAAATTTTCTCTAAATATTGTCTTGCTATAAGAGCTTGATAATGGTAGCGATAGCCTACATTTATTCTTCTCATAACACTAATCTTATTTTTCCCAAGGCAACACTTTTTAACTAAATGTTTAAATAAATGTGCATTTCGCCAAGTCATCATTTCAGGTTCCATAGGTCGGTCTGTGGTATATAACGTCTCAAACATTGAAGAAGCCGGTGTTGGTTATTAAAACAAGAGGTAGAGGCAGAGCCAAGTCTCCCTCGGCCCGCCCTTCTGTGCAAGACCAAGTCTCTATGATGGAGTGTCCTCTCTCCCAGAGAAAGTATGTTTGCCTAGTATTTCATCATCCCCTGGAGGCAAGAGAGGGAAAATAAGCACATCAGTTGTCATTATGACAGTATAAAAATGGTGCCATCATATTTCAACTACACAATGCAGCCGGCGTCCCTTTCCCCTATGATGAATTATGGACTCTTTTCACACGTTGACTATAAGTTAATATTATCTTCCGTGGATAATTATAGCAAAGTTCAATTACTGACCTAGAATTACCACACGGGTCGCTCGGCGGCTTCATTCGGACGCATCGCTTTCCTTAAAAGGTATTTATCTTTTTGCCCCAGCAGACTGAATCTGCATGCTGGCAGTGATGTATCCACAGGGCCGCCGGGCTCATCCCTGGAGTCCCCTTTAATGTAAACTGCTCCATTATTCTGCGGTTTGGTGCCTTTTTGTGGCTCTCGATGACAATGGTACTTGAGTTTATTGCTTTAGATGCATGGCTTCTTGCAAATCTTGCTAACTTGCAGGCGAAGGGAGACATTAATTCACTGATCGCATTAGCATTAAGATCTGTCATTATCAGATTAGGGTTACGTCATTGCTCAGTATTTATGGTTGACTTTATGCCCTCTGATAATATTAAAATGCTCTTGGTTTTAGTGTGCAGTCTTCGAGCGTGCTGTATGGTTTACAATGGATCGCTGTGTAATGTGCCAGACTGAAATTAACTAGATTAAAGATATGAACTAAACATTGCTCTGAAGACTACTGGGACATTAGCAGGATTTGATATCCGGGTTACAGTGTCTCGGAAGTTGTAGATATGCAATGCTTTATAAAGGTTTTAATGAATTCATTTATAATGCATTGTATGCTTAAAGCATGCATGAAGCAAACAAACCATAATGAAACCATGCATTGATACTATCATAATTTTTCATGCATTATAAAAAGAAGATGTTACACATATGCATGTTTGTATATTTGTGTGGACAAATATTATAAAAAAATGTTTTATAACACAAAAATTGAGTAATTTAGTTAAATATCAAAATAATTGTTATTGCTCCTAACATATGATGCTTTGATATAACACTGCCACATTACCGTGTGCTGTAGCATAATATAATACAAAACATAAGTAATAAATCAGCATGTCTAATGACAATTTCTTCTATTTTTAATGAAACTTTGCCCATCATCTTTCTTTTTCATGAACCAATCCACAAAATCATTTGTTGAGGTTCTTTTAAAGGCCTCACATATGAATTCAGCATTAGCCAGAGTCCATTACAGATCGATATTACAGTTAACTGCTTTTCATGTCACACCGAGCCCAATTTTCAGGGATATTTGATCTACAGCTTATTATTTCCCCTTCCCAGCTGTCAGACATTTGCATTCAGATCACCGACCGACTTCAGGAAAGGTTCTGCGTCTGATCTAACATGAAGTGAATGTGGAAAATAAAACCCGACAAACCCCACCACAATAATCGACAGGCACGAAAACTTCTGGGCAAATCAAATGTCTGTTTTTCCCTTTACATGTTTATTAAACTTGTTACACAAGGTAATTCGTTCAATAATCTTCCTATTAGGACGTCAATTTCTTTTTTTAATGCAAATACACAAAATCCGATTTGTTATGAAACACTTGTATGCGATGTGAAATCTACGCTAATTATTTTGAGCCCGGCGTCCGCCTCCTCTCTTCAGCGCGACTGGATATTACATTTGCTTAAAACTCAATCACGCGAAATGAAGACTCTATTTGAGAACATTTTAATAAAGATAAGTCGCCTCTATCATCTAATCGGAGAATGGTAATCGGCACATTCATTCGGCTCCGACAGATAATGTCAACCCGATGCGAGGCTCTTATTTTGCAATAATGCATTTACATTCTAATGATTTTATTAAAGCTCATACGGGCTGTCAGAGACGGAAACCCCCCACCCCTCACCAAACCACCCCGCGGGGGAAGATTCACCCAGACGAATTAGGCGAATCAGTTATCAGCCAGCGGTACTTTTATCAAACCCTGCGCGGTGGCGAACCAAAGCCCGCCCCGATGAGACCTTCAGTCTGCAGGAGAACTGTCATTGCAGTATTGTTCTGCTTACTGTGCATAAACACAACCCCGCAATCGCCCCCACCGCCGACCATAACAATGAAACAAACTATCTGTCTTATTTATCGTTTTTGCATTTTCTTTCTTATTTGCTGCGGGGTGTGTTTTTCCTTTTATTCTTTGACCTATCAGCTCGGAGCAGGTTGGCATTATTCAGTGATGTGTGGAGAGCCATTTAGATAGAGATAAAGAGCCCTCATACTCTCTAGATGGTGCCCACAGGGACCGGAGGGATGGGATCTAGGAGAACCTTTACTCTTTAGAATATGTAAATCAAATGTCCACTAACGTACAGTGGTAACAGATTGGTTTTGAGATTAGAGAGCACACAGAATTTTTGGACACATTTTAAAGCAGAGAAATTTGATAATAGTCTGGATATAAAGGAACAGTTCACCACAAAATGTAATTCCTGTCATCATTTAATCATCATTATGTGCAGGTTGCTAATAAATTACCAAAAAAAACCAAGTTCTGTTTGGTAAAAACAGACAATGAAACTGAAATTGAAAACTTAATTCTTTTTTGGTATTTATTACAAATGACTTATATGTCAGCTTCATTATTTTTTAACATGCACGGTGCCCTCAGAATCATCAAAAATGCTAATCTCCCCCTCCTCAAAACGATCTCTCTTTACTTAAATGACTCGTGGGCAGGGCCTGGGAAAAATATCAGTGATTAGCAGTCACTCTAAAAAATTATTCAGGGGATCTGTTGCCAATATTTAATTGAATGCATTGGTGCAAATTTATTGAAAGGGTTAAAGTTGCAAACGTTTTTTATTGAGTTGTCCAGACATGATAATTTTGATAGTTACATCAACTTAATATTATGTGTAACTTCAAATTAATTATGTGTTAGTTTGTTTAAAACATTATTTAAGTTGTAGTAACTCAATGCATTTAGCTAACTTCAGGTTCCCAGGATGCTTTGCATGGGACTTGATAGTGAGAGTAAAAATATGGTGTTAATTTATGCATTTCTAATCAAGATGAAAACATGAGAAGACTTTTAATGATTATTGTTCTGTACTTTTGGTATTTTAAAGATTTTCTGTTATGTTGTTGACTTTTAAGAGGTTACCATTGTGCTGAAGAATAGAGCATTTGCTCAAGTTGAGAACAGACTCACCGAGCATTATCTTGCTGTTTTAATCAGATGGCATTTTGATAAAAATGCTAAAACTGGTTGTCTTCTGCAACCTGACAAGTTTTGTTAAATAAAAAAAGTTTGAATCATTTAAGTAGTTTTGTGTAAATCAGTGTCCACGATTGAATCAAATTTAAATGCAAAAAAAGTTAAAACAACGTAATTTTTATGAGTATTCAACGCAATTTTTTTAAGTACATCCAACTTATTATAGTTTGTTGGCCGGAAGTAGTTGTCTTTTATTGAGTCCAAGCAATATTTTTTAGTTTTGGATTGCTGCTTTCAAGTCTTGTCTACCTTTTTTTCCATTTCAAAAGCCGTTTCACTTGGATATACGTCATGGTGGGGAAAATAATAATATCGCTACTTCCGTTTCAGTGTAAGAAAAAACAAAGCAAATGGTGATATCATGGTGGTGGCACAGTTTGACAGTGACATCGGTAGAACGTCAATAATAAAAAAATAACAATTATCTTGTTGCACATTTTTTGTTACTGACCCTAGTAATTTTTAAGGTGAATCATATTATACTGCCATTATATTGAATTTATCCAGCAGGCCGATTTCCATTAAATATTTTTTGTAGAAAATCGTCAGACGGGTTTGAAACAACATTTTTGAAACAATATACATTTCTTGGTAAACTATATCTGAATTGGCTTTCTATCAAATTATTAGCTTGGATTTTCATAAAAATTGACAACCTATACTGTAAATAAATGCTGCATGAAGTTAAAACAACTTGGTTTTTCAAGTCAATTCAACCTACTATTTTAAGTTTAGACCTGTGAATAGTTGACATAACTCATAAAAACAAGTTGAAAAGTTAAAGTAGCATAAAATAAATGTTGATTTGACACAAATGCAGAGTTTTTTTTTTTTTACAGTGTACAGGATATGGAATTTAATTTTGAATTGGAGTAACAGGAAGAGGAAATTGCACTCTTAAAATATGCTTGGTTATTTTTAATCCACACTGTAAAAAAAACTTTGCTACCTTAACATTTTTTGTTGAATCAACTCGGATTTACAAGTAATTTCAACTTACTATTATTTATCTTGACTAGAGGTGAGTTGTTATAACTACAGGTGAGTTGTTATAACTTATAAAATTAAGTTGACTTTTCTCAACTATATTTTATAAGTTTTGACAACTCATATTTGTTGACATGACTTGTAAATCTGAGTTGATTTAACAAAAAATTTTAAGGCAGCAAAGTATTTTTTACAGTGCAGTATTTGGTCAAAAAGGCATAAGCCCAACCATGTGGTTAAATTAACCCAGATTTTTTTTTATTTTTATTTTAAAATTACCTAGCACAAGTTAAATTACAACCCAACAGATTACGTTCTTCCTGTTTTGGTCCAACACTGGTTGAAAATAACCCAGCATTTTTTAGACTGAAACAAACCTCAAGAATTTCAACATAGGGATTTTATCAGACATTGCAACAAATAATTTCTCAAAGATTCAAGATTACAGTATATGATCTTGTACATTTATTGTTTCATGTTGTTTTGGTCTATAAAATGCACTATTGAGAGTTACATATAAATCAATATTCATTGAAAAAATAGCTTTCATGCTACTGGCTACTTTTTTTCTTATGATGTAAATCATTCATTTCGAAAATCATTTTAAATTTTGTTTTTTTAATAAAATAAACTAATATATTGACAGATTCTCATATCCCTAGTGAATACTTAGAAAGATAAAAACAACGAGATCATTTTAAAGTGAAGAAACTTGCGGTTCCATAGTAACAATCCACAGGTCAAATGTTTGTATTGAAGTGTGAAGCTGCTGGTGGTCTGAGACACAGTGACTGGGGTTTGTCAGCGCTGTAAGGTAAATGGTTGTTAGGCTTTGAATATGTGGTGGAGGCTCCAGGTCATTTTTCAGTCTGCGTGTCATGAAAATATAAAGGCAGAAGATCCTTCTTTCCATACACAATACTGAACTGACACATAGCAGCTTCCCCTTAAACCACATGAACAGAATTCTGGGTAATTCAAGTCTGAGGGAGTTCTTTGTTTAAGGGTTGTGTTAACTTGAGAGATTTTCTTCTGTTCACTCGAAAATTTAAATATTTACAATTATTTATTTACTTTTATATTGAACCAAGCAAAATCCTAATGCATACATTTCAGAAATGTGCACATTTGGTTTTATAATGTGTGTAGTTTCTATTCTTTAATTGTAGAATAGAGGTAGGGTGGAAAACTCAGGAAGGAGTGCAGCAATCTGGAGCTAAAGTCCTTATGTAATGAACTTTAACGCATTTTAAAGTAAAAACGAATTGACTGGTTAAATTGAGACGAAATGTGTTAATTTGCATAAATTAAAATGAATCTTTGCACTTCAAAATCAACCGAACAGCTTTGCGCGCATGCAGTCGTCATTTTTGCATGCTGAATTAGCGAGTCGTAGTTTGAAGTAGTTTGATATCCCACTGATTAGTCATCCTGAATGGGAGAACAGAATGCAACACATGTAGCATTGACTGTTTAACATGAGCTATGCTCTTTCAATAAAAGGGATTAACTAGGTTTATCAGCATTTCGCAGATACCCGATTGTTCGAAATCTCATTGTATCGAGGACCTCTGAAGGGTCAGACTATCGTTGGCGTCATTCAGGTAGACTGAAGAACCTGAGATGCGATGCTCCTGACATAATGGGTGTCCTGATACTTTTGGCCTTGTGGCACCACATTGTGGCTTTAACAAGAGTTCTTTGAACTCTGTCAAGTCTCCACCTGGGGCAGGTATGTCACGGCAACCTCATGCATCAACCCGAGACCGAGAAACCCGGAGAAGGACATTGACTAATTAGATGGTAAAAACTATGGCCATGAATCTATGGTTAAGGCTCGAGGAAATATAATAAATTGACACTGGCCTCAAAAGCTCGGGGAAGCTTTTTTTCTGCGTTCCCGGTCGGAGAGCGTTATTCAAGCCCTGGCTGTAAACCCATCCTTCATCTGCGGGGCAGTTAAATAGCTGCTATTGTGCTCTATTGTGCTCCATTGTCCTGTTATTGCTGTTGTCCCGATTCCTTTCAAATTCAATTCTTTATTTGGTGTATATTATTACCCACAAGAAGGTCCTCTTCCTCAAGGCAAACAGCAGACCACGAGACAATATCAGCTGCACAAAAGACCTTCAAACTCCATTATGTTTTTTAATCTCTTGGAGGGTTTCATGATTCTCAATGTGCTGGAAAACAGGTGATGTCAACAGAAAGGAGTCCTGTGGTTAAAGGCATCCGGCTGAATGCACGGCGGAGATATTCCACTCGCCGGTAGCGTAACTAATATGTGCTTGTGATCATTATGTATTTATTTAATTATAGATTCTCATCGTCAAAATATTTGTAGCCAGGTAGCTCATGCAGTAGACTGATTCGACATGTGGAAATATGCAAGAACAGTTGTACGAAGCTGAGCGTATGTGCTGTGCTTACAGTGTTGCAGAAGCTACTTTGAAACTGTATCTTGCCAAGCTACAAGCTATTAATAATTCACATTAATTCAACTAGAGTCAAGCTGTAAACTATACTACATTCAATCAGAGTCGTATTTTGTTCTGCACAAAAACATTAAGATATTTTAAATAAATGAAAAAAAAATGTATAATGTTTTTCCAGAGAGTTATTGATGAACGAGTGTTACATTTTTTCATCATATGTTTTATTCGGTTTCTAAGTTGGGTGTGTAAGATACCAAATCCAATGCTGTGTCATATTAATCAGTGTCTTGTTGACTAAAACATAGCATCGTTTTGAAATATGTCTGCAGAAACTTTTTTGGTTGGCTTGAAAATATTTTGACCCAGCGGGGTTCATTGTAACCCTGTGTTACAACTAACCCCTCACCACTTACGATATGAAAACCGCTAACGTTAGCGTAATTCTTGCCGTTGTTTTAAATAGGCTACACACGAATGATTGCTGGCTGCCAACAAAATAAATGTGATGGTCTTATCAAAAATCGTGTGTCAAATGTATTTTTGTTCATATCTTTAATATTGATTGAATAAAATCACGTCAAAGATTGACATCATAATGAAATGAATGGCTAAAATCAGACTTTGATGCTCATTATCTCAGAAATTGATTTTCAAACTGTAGTATAGTTTCGGTGACCATACGTGCCATTCTTTCCGGACATGTCCTGGCCAGGATTTCGGGTTCGTCTTCAGGAAGTCGTATTTGTCGACCGTATACGTCATTTTTACGTTACATTTTAAGGTAAGAATGAAACTTGTATGTCTTATGTTTTTAACTGAATGCCGTATGCAGTCAACAAATATGACTTCCAGAAAACGCACTGAAATCCTGGCCAGGACGCGTCCGGAAAGAATGGCACGTATGGTCACTCTAAGTATGGTTATTACAGACTGGGTCACATATAAAAGAGTTTTGTCATATTTGTGCTTCTTTTTCTCACATATTTAGACATTTGTATCCATTTATAATTGAACTATTGTTAGAAAAGGGCTGGATGAGTTTATGGGTCAAAAATAACCCAGCCATTTTTAGAATGTACGCAATAATAATTACACCAAAACACAACATAAATTGACAAAATATGTTAATTTGATTAATTTGCTGTAATCCACATCTTTAAAATCATACAATTATGAGGAAAATTCAGCCCTTTATCCAGCGATCTTGACCCCAGTTCTCATCAGTGACCGTAAACCTTAAAGGGGTGGTTCAATGGTATTTCAAGCATTCGGACTTATTAACACAGTTATAGAGTTGTTTCCTCATGCTAAACGTAGGCAAAGTGTCAAAAAAGCAGTTGGTAGTGTTACAGAGTATTTCTGTGCAGAATGCACTTCGCCAGGGTTCGTACAAGTTTCGGAAACTTTTCTTGATTACAGGTCCACTGACGTTTCAGGGGTTTTCTATACGTATCACTTCTTTATATGGGCACTTCCCCGGAAAACCCCACCCACCCGTCAATCTGCGGGAGACGCTAGAACTTACAAACATCTTATCACGCGACACAGCTTTGTTTAATTTCAAAACTCAACAATGGCACGAAAGAAAAAGTGTGTTTTTGGATGTAAGGAGAAGAAAGCCAGCCTTATGAAAACAACGGATATAGTTTATTATCCTGGGGTAGCAGCGGAGTTTTGCGTGTGTGTTTGATGCACTGGATTTTCCCAACCGTGTCATGAGTTGCAATGTGTTAAGAAAGACTTCTGTCTAATGTTGGAAATAGGCGCGTGCATATTATATAAATGACACGAACATGTAGTGAATCATAAGTTATAAGTGTTGTATAGTGTTGCATGACTTGTACTCGCTCCTCCCGCGGTAGTAACTCCTCCTTCTTCATTTGGGGTATGGTTAGGGTGGTAACATTATCGATAAATTGGTTAAAGGGAAATTATACAGCGATCATTATGGTGTAAAATATTTGTAAATGTTTTATGTTTTGTAGCTGTAAAAACTTAATAATGCTATGATTAAATGTTGCTAATATGTCTAGATTGCACGCTTCAGCATCTATGTAAACATACAAAAATACATTTTGTGTTTTTAAAAAGTAACATAATAGTACGTGTTAAAAGTGAGACCAAGCTGGACAATCACATAAGCTTGTGTTACTTTTTTGATATGACCTGTTTTTGGGAATTCAACCCTGCTTGTGATACCCCATTATCCATCATGTCCTCTTATTGGTGACCAGACACAGGAAGTATTGACTGACTAACAAGTTAAACAGACCCAGAGTTACTCTGAATCACAAAGACTTACCTGATGCAGATTGGGTCTCTGTACTCCTCAACTAATTTTGTGCTAGCGTTGAGCTTTTCTAGCATAAAACCACACATGTGTAATGATTTATCCTGGCTGTCAGATCAAGGTTCAGATGGTCATTTTGATTAAGCAAGTCAAGCTTTACGCTTCTCGGCTGCAGATCTGGATATGTTTCATGACTATATTAAAATAGTTTTCTTTAATGTAACCCAATTTTCTCTGTGCATGCAAAAGGCTGAAATATTAAATACTGCCATGATGATATGTGAAAGCAGACATATCTTTTAGAAAAGCATACACACTTTATGCACTCATTTACATTCAGCTCATCCCCAGAGCAATCATTTATCCCTCACTCATTGGGTTTTGGGTGTGTGTGTTCATTTCCTGTTGATCAGATTAAATGTTTGACGTGGTCTTCCAACTTGACACAATGGCGCAGATGAAAACCAGACAAATTTACTTTTAGCTGACAGACAGCAATTGGAGGGAAATTAAGTTGTATCAGTACATCACATTATACACGGTGGAAATATTGTAGCTGGAACAATCACAACCTCCGTCTGTTTAAATACATAAAGTCATTTCATTGCTTTTCTTTGATGTGATCGGTTTGTGTCCTCTAGCTTGTGGCTGAGCTTTGAAAAGAGGAAATTATTGAGTTTATCCAACGCCAGTCAATCTTACCAAGCCTGCTTTATTAACACACACTTCCCCTGCTTAAATACCTGTCTTCATACAATGTGCATATGTTATTGGAGTTGATATTATTCTGCCAGCGGACAGATTTATTTGATTTTAACATATCTTGATTCTCCATTTCAAGGTTGAACCAATGTAGAATAAACCGGAGGGAAAATGTGTTACATGTTAGAAGGCTATTGCTTGCTGAAAAAGTTTAGGAAGATTTACCTTACACTTTAAAAATACTGGGTTGATTTAACCCATGGTTGGGTTCAATACAATAACATGCGGACAACTAGCTTTAATATACCAACTTCATGGTTTTTGAAACAACATTTTTGCTTTCCGTTTGCATTCTTGTTTTTCCTGAAGTGTGCAATGACTAAATTCAGAAACTAAAAGTCACTCACCAGTTTTAATTCCTGTCCTATCCATATTTGCTAGCAAAGAGGCTTCCTTATGTTCCCCCTTACAGCAGTATAAGTCAAGGCTGTTTTACATAGCACAATAGCCTAATACATGATTTAGAGAGTTTCTGCAAATCAAATGCATTAGGATAATGGAGACGGATTATAAAACTTTCAGAGGCATTAACATTTGATGCAAATTGTGGAAGAAATGACTAAAATCAGTCTTTGGAGCAAAAGGTATCCTCTGTGCTTCCAAGGAACACGCATGGATAATGAAAATATTCTATCTGCCACGAATGCATTATTAATGAGTTTATCAAATTTTGACTAGAGACCTGATCCATTTGGGGCCAAACTTGCTGTGTATGCATGTGGGCTTGGGCACTTTGAAATTAATGATTATTCAGGCTAAATAAAAAAATCTGTGCAAATATGGAGACCAATGCTTGAGTAATGACAATATAAAGAATTATATGAAACTCACATTTGAAATTTTTCTTGGGTTGAATTATAATGCTAAACTTTTGGAAACGAGATGATGAACAACCTACAAATGACATAATATGTAAACATAGGAAAATCATCAGTCTCCCATTTGACAGGACCGTGTTCCTAAACGCATTATGGGATTGGACACTGCCAAACAATCTCTTGTCAAAATCAGAGGCCAGGGTGATCCTTAGTGACTAGTTGTGATCAATCAACATAATGTTGTAATGATTTTCAAACAGTGCATATTGAATTCGTTGAAGAACAGGATTTTGTGACCGAGTTAAGCCAATTTGCAAACTACACGAAAATAATACTAAGAAAACAGACACGTAACCGATCAATCAGGAAACTGCATGCAAAGCCAAACACACAAAGCATAAAAGCGATAACTCTTGCTTTATTACGGCTAGTTATGTCTAGACGTCAGGCCGGTAACTAAAGCAGGTCTTGAAAGAGTCCTGCATGAGAAAAAACACCAACATTATTACCTTATTTAAAGAAAGAAGTCTTGAATATTGATCCATTGTAGCTTCATTACCTGGAAACTGCCATGCCAGATTGATGTCTCTTTAAACTAGGTCTCTGGTCAGAGCTACCTTGGGAATCGTGCTATTGACTCTGGGTGTTTGTGTAGCCAAGCCTCCAGAGACTTTTGCTTGCATTTAATGGGATCCATCAATTCAGTTTCCCTTTTAATAATTATTGTTTTACTGAGACTGGGCAGCCACGAAGCCCCTTCGGTTGTGTCAAGACAGCACGGTTGTCTAAGCCCCTGCTTTAAGACCTTTCTTTGCTCTTTGAAGATGGCTTGTTCTTTTGTCTAAGATCTGACAGGCCCTTGCTTTGAAAGTTTAACCTCAAAATCCAAAGATAAAATTACTGAAGAGTAAAAGCCACTAAAGCATCCCAGCCAAAACAGGAGTAAGGTTACACTATTAACCTAGAAGCAGAATAGTACAAATTTCCTTGCTCTTCCATTTTGGATTAGCATTCGAGTAATTGAAAGTCTAAAATGTATGTCTCTCCTGAAAGTGCATCGATTTTCATAAGGTGGATGCAGCTCTCTCGTTGTTGACTTTAATAGGATGTTTGATTCCCACTATCTTGTTGTACGGGGCAAAAGAATGGCTTCAAATGAAAGAACAACCTTGTAGACCTTCAGTTCACCTTGCACGGGATGAAAAAGCTGAGGAAAGACTCTTAAGTGAAGTCTCACAGAAGATGAAAGAGGATGCAAATGTTAAGTACATTGATCAATGCTCCTCGATGCTCAAGCCTTGTGCTCTTGTAATATCAATACATTGAAAACATCATTTGTATCAGCAGTTGTTTCTATTAATTAAGATCTGACCCAAATCCTTGCCATTGATTTGTGCCATTACCTCATCGACAGGGTTAATGCTGAGTCTGGACTTTTACATGGCTGAAGGGTCTGCACTTAAGATATAACACCTTACAAAACAGAGCACATATAAATTATAACATTGAAAATGTTTTGCTGATATAAATGCAAATGACATCACCTTCGATGTCTGTGACCAAAGAAACATGGCAACTTCAATCAATATAACATTGACTAAATTGGTGATTATGGTAAATGGCAGGTTTGGTAAGAATCAGTTATACATACTTACAGAGCTGTTGTGGCCTTTTTATGTGAAGGCATCTCTTGGAAGCAATTGTGGGTGTCGGAACCATTATATGTGGGTGAGACAAGACCCACTCAATTTTAAGACTAGTGACATTGGACCCACAGACTTTTCCTCTAATTTAGCGCATGTGTCTGTTCACTTGTCAAAGCAACGTCAGTGAAATCCATTTCACTTGAGGAATGCCCTTGTAAATTAAACTCCGTTCCGCGTTTTAGCTACAGCCTTGTCTTCCACGCTGCTGCTTCCTCAAATCCATTCCACTTGGCTCATTTAGAGTCCATGTAATTTAAACTCTTTTCGTGTTTTCATTACTTTCACCTGCTGCAATCCTGCCAGCTCCAACACAACAAGCTCAAGAAAGGTTTTAGGCTATAAAAGCAATTGTTAAATTAAACGGCACCTGAATACAAAAAAAAAAATGGCATCCAGTCCAGTGTGGATTTTTTTCCACCTTTTCTTGTTTCCAACGCCTATGGAACCAATATTGGTAAGTTAGAACCACAGTCCAATTTTTTCTCACTCTTTGCCTTTGTGATAACAATCAATATCTCGTTCCCAGATGTGCTCGTTCCCATCAATACAACAGTCTGTGGGGAGCCTTACATTTGAACACAACAATGATTCCTACACAACTGCTGCTCATTCATCAGTTCTGTTGGAGTTAACATTTATTTATCTCTAAAAACACTTCATGGCTACTGAGAAAAATCTGTGTGCCACAAGAATCCCCTGAGGAAATTAGTTTTACTCAGATGCTGCTCTTTTGTAGCTCAAAAGACTCAATGGGGCTCTCAGTTATGCATAATTTCAATATTAACTTTTCAAGATGTCCCCCACAGGTTTTTTTCCCCAAATTTTTCTATCTTTTTCTCATCTGTCCTTAAAATTATACTATGTTGGGCTTGATGAGACTAATTGCTTTCATTGTCTACCTCATTTGTAAGTTGCTTTGGATAAAAGTATCTGCTAAATCAATGATTCCCAACTCCAGTCCAGTCCGCTCCCAGAATGTTTTAGATGTCTCCTTATATGAAACACCTTATTCCACTCGTCAGGCTCCTTCCAGGATGTTTGAAACATTTCCTTAATGGAAAACACAGTTTTCAATATTTTACTATTTTCTTAACCTCAACTTAGATGAATTAATACATACCTATCTTTTTTCAATTTGTTCACTTTTAATCTTTGTACAGCGCTTCTTGAATGTGTTAGCATGTAGCCTAGCACCATTCATTCCTATGGCTCCAAACAAAGTTTTATTTTGTGCCACCATACTTACTCATGTAACAGTCTTTAAATAGGGAAAGCATGGAAGTGTTTGGTGGCTTTTAAATTCATCCCTGTTTGAAACCATAGGAATGAATGGGGCTACCCTGCTGAGAAAAAAAACAATAAAAACATTACAGAAAATTCTAATGGTTTCCAATAAAATACCAATAGCTTGGTATTTTACCATTAAAACCACTGTAGTGTGTTTTGGGCTATATTCCATTAGAACCAATACAATTACCAATAAAACCAATAGAATTTCTGTGATGGTGTCTATTGTTTTTTTTAGCAGGGTAGGCTAAATGCTAACACATTCAAGAAGCGCTGTACAAAGATTAAAAGTGCACGCATTGAAAAAAGATAGATATGTATTAATTCATCTAAGTTGAACATAGTAAAATATCGAAAAACGGTGGTGTTTTCATTTTTATTAACACAGTAACAAGCTGATGAACTAAATCAGGTGTTTTATATATGGATACATCTAAAATGTTCTAGAATGAAGGGCTTGAGGACTGGAGTTGGGAACCACTGTGACTAAATGTAAATGTAAATTTATAAAAAATAATAAGGAATGACAATTCTGGATTAACAATAGGAATATTGCTATAGTATTCAGATGTTTATGCTGCCTTCAAAAACAACCGGAAATGTAATGATTCCCACTTCTTTTGTTCAGGTGCTCTGTTGTCAGAAGAATTGGAGGATGCCAGGTTTCTGCATCAGCAAAAATTATTCTCCCATCTGCCATTTTTAAAGTTTGAGGCCCACCCATCTCGGGAATTTGGGTATTATGACTATTTTTTTTTACTTCGTAGAGGTAAACACAACATCAAATGGCCAAAAAGGCAGCACATTTCCAGATAATTTGGTTTTGAAAGAATATAATGAGAGGTATTTTAATAGATATTGGACGATCTTTCTAATTTAAGACTTCAGAATTTTGGAAAATCCGAGGACAGTTTGAGAGACTGAGATTCTACTATACTTTTAGAAGCGGAGGACTTTAAGGGATAGTTGACTACAAAATGAAACATTTATCCTAAATCACTTACCCCCATGTCGTTCCAATCCCGCAAGTTCTTTGATTGTCTTCAGAACACATTTTTAGATATTTTTTTATGGAAATTGGGAGGCTTGTGTCTGTCCTGTAAACTGCTATTTAGTCAACACTACTCAACCCCGAAAAAGAATGAAAGACATCACCAAAAAAGTTCAATCAGAATATTACGAAGGGACGAGAACACTTTTTTGCACAAAGATAACAAAAAAATGACTTTATTTAACAACTCATAGTCTGCTCGTGAACACCCCAACACATATGAGCAGTCTTAAGGCTTATAGTTCTGCGTTGGTCCTACGGTGTTGCCGCAATGGCGTAGGTTACACATCGGTTTTCATTTGTACTTTTGCGTCGTTGTCCGCGTCAAAGTGCAAACACGACTTTGCGCACGACTATAAATTGGACATAAGAGACAGTCACAAGCCTCCCGGTCTTCATCAAAAATATCTAAAAATGTATTCAGAAGATGATCGAATGACTTGCGGGTTTGGAAAGACACACGGTGAATGATTTTATCAAATTTCCTTTTGGAGTGAATTATCCCTTCAAGCTAAACAACTTACTGTCCATTTTATTTCACTTGTATCAAACAGAAACCAATGTGACACCTTATTCATCATTGTTTTTTTCTTATAGATGTTTCCAGAAGAGGAAAGCCAGTGTTGACCCCAATGAATCCTACATCTAGACGCATCCTCTGTTGCATGCTAATAGTCTGGGTGGTTTCTCACCTAACTTTGAGTTTGGTATGGGATCTTCTGATGTTGGCAGTGGTTGGTTTACCTAATTCCATGAAAGCATCTTAAGCGCTTCCTACCTCTCCTTCGGCCTCTCCCAATTCATTTCTTCCCATGTGTGAGGTGGAACAGCCTCGTGAAATGACAATACCTTTGCCTCAGGTCATCTTCTCAGACGCCTCCCATCTGACAGCGACTGCTCATGCCATCCTGTTGAATACACCCCCCAGTCAGAAGCACTCGTCCAGCTCCCACCCACCCAAATCCCTCGAGTGCTGAATTTGTCAACAAATTCCCCTTCTCTCTAACCTTCCCTCCCCCGGAGCCTCAGTGAACTCCAAAAGAGTCAAAAAAGGGTGAAAGGAATCAGTGGAGGCTTTGAATCTCCACGGACATTTTACCCAACGCCTGCTCAACTCCGATTGCGCAGCGCCACAAACAAAATCCAATAGAGGGCTAATCTGATCATCTCATCCCCACTTTTCATGCTGTGTTTCCCTCAGAACGCCTTGTACTAGTTCCAGCCTGGGAGCGTGTGATAAGACACTGGAAATTTAGTCATCATCTTTCGCGCAAAGGGGCTCTGAGAAGGGATTATGATATTGCTATAACCTTACATTGGATGTGGACAGGGCCAGCGACCGGCGAGACCGCAATCCCAAACACTGCACCCCATCACCCCCTTATATGCCTTCCTCTCTAAAGGTTGGCTTTACCAGATTAGTGCAGACTAACCATCATCATGTTGAGGGAGATAGCAAAAAGAAGACAGGGTTTACAGCTGTGGACTATGTTTGGTTGGGAAGGGGAGGGGTGATAATAGAGACCATTACCTCATTTGTGTGTGTGTTGACCATATGAAATAGTGTTTGAGAAATATGTCAGCTTTACTGAGAGATATGCTTTCAAATGTTCACCTGTGTTGGGAGAAGAAGGTTGCATGTAAATAAGCTTTTGACTGGAAGAAACCTGATGGATTCATACTGCACTGAAAAAAATGATTCATTCAATTTACTAAATTTTTGTAAGGTAAGTGGTTGCAATCAATTAATTTAAGCTGCATAAAAAAAATGTTTTTGTTTAAATGTAGCTTAAATAAATTGATTGCAACCACTTACCTTAAAGGGGTCATATTATGAGATTTTTTAAGATGAAAAGAAATCTTTCGTGTCCCCAGAGTCCGTACTGTATGTGAAGTTTTAGCTCAAAATACTCCACAAATAATTTATTAAAATGCAAATGAGCTAATGAAATGCAAACACTGATCACAATGATGGTGATTTGTTGTAATTGAAACTCAGTTGTGCTGTCTATATTTTTTTTTCACTCTCTCTCTCTGCACTAAATGGCAGTGCTGTGGTTGGATAGTGCAGATAAAGGGGGCGGTATTTTTGTAATTCGTCTTGCTACCTACCTCACAAAACAGGCGAAATCTGAACGACCCAATTTTTCACATGCTTGCAGAAAATGGCCCAAACTAAGTTACTGGGTTGATCTTTATCACATTTGCTAGTTTTATAGAAGTACTGGGGACCCAATTATAGCACTTAAACATGGAAAAGGTCTAATTTTCACGCTATGATCCCTTTAAAAAATTTAGTAAATTGAATGAATCTTTTTTTCAGTGTGTAAAGTATTTTACATATAAGGACTTTTTACAAAATAATAAAAATAATTTAGACTAAAATTAAAATTTAAAATGAAATCGACACTGTAACTGTCTCAGGGGCAGTAACCTATCCTCCAACCCATACGATTGTTTAAGTAATTTTCCCCAAATATGACTCACAGATGCGTTTATTAAATTAGGCAGCAGGTGAAACTCTACACTGTAAAAAAATTCCGTAGAATTTACAATGTTATTGCAGCTGGGTTGCCGGTAATTTACCGTAGATTTTAATTTATGTTATTTACTGGCAAGAGTTTGTTCAAAGTTAAATACATTTGAAATATTAACAAGTCTTTATCTTTACAGAATAAAACTATACAGTAACAGCCTCATGCAAAGCATTCTGGGAACCAGAAATCATCATCAACCTTTTTCTGTTTTTGCTCCAGATTTTGTTTCCCAGAATGTTTTGCTGGATGCTGTTTTTTTAGTTTTACTCTGTAAAGATGAATACTTGTAAATGTTTAATGTTCATTTAACTTTGAACAAAATGTTGCAAGTAAAAAACATAAAATTAAATCTACGGTAAGTTACCGGCAACCCAGCTGCAATTTCTACGGAATTTTTTTACAGTGTACAGGGTATAACATTATTGTATATATTGGGGTATAATTTTGCAATGATGACATAAATTGGGATATCTTTTAAAACCAGCAGGATTAATTGTATTTATATTACGCATTACACTATTTGGGCATTTTGAGCAAATAGCATACCCATTTATTTATTATATTATATAAAACACAGTGTTTTTCAGAAACTACAAATATTTCAAGTGTATTGAGGTCAATTGATCGATTTATATGAGGAAAAGACCGAAAAGCCATTACTATCTGCTGAATTTCTCAGATTTGTTGTACACTCGTTCAACATCTGCCGCCTGATAAAGTGATACGCCACCTTTGATTTTGAAACAGCATTGGCTCTCGTGTGTCTCGTGACTGATTGCATCATTACATCAGCTTGCAAAGTGAAAAGCGATGCTTTAATGTTTTGATTGATGTTTGAATGAGAAATGACTGCATTAGTGTGTTGCATTCACTTCACTTCTTCTTTATATAAAGAGGTATTATGGCTTCAGCTCACAAGATTTACTACACAAGTTGTTTGTAATACTTTTATACTGTTGTTTATTGGTCAGTTTATGCAGTAATTACCTTTGACTGTACTTTTACTGGTTATGGTGTTGTGTTTTTTATGGTTGAGCAGTGGTTGTGTTTAGGGTAGAGGTGTTTTTAAGTGCATTTTTAAAATCATTAATGTTTCTGAAACCATTATAATTTTACAAAGGCAGAAAATTAAATGCATCTAATCTGACGCATAAGGCAAAGAACCTTAAAACGTGACCACAGGTTGTAATACTGTAAGCTGCTGGACGCTAGATGATGCTTATCCCTAACACATAACTTGAAATTAAATGTGCTATAACTTGACAAATGCTTGCATTTTAGGGAATTCATATATTGTTGGTCAATATATTTACCCCAGCTGCCACTGGGGCAGTACCCTTTAAAATGGTCCTACACCTACCATTAGGTACAGGTATGTATACATTTAGTACCAAAATGTCCCTTTGAGATACCTTTAAAATATGCATCTTTGAGTTATTAATATAAACTCTTAAGGTACTGTACTTTTCGAAAGCGTATAGCCCAAGTGACATGGGTTTATATTTGACAATTGCTTTCTTATTAGCAGAAATAATATAAAATAAAATAAAACCAGTTGGAGGGGGAAATTAATGTTGGAGGTTAACCAGTTGGAGGTTTGTTTAGCAGTTTGCTTGTTAATGTGAACTGTTGATAAGATGAAGGTTGACAGCTCTCATCTCCCATACAAACACTTTCAGGAACTCTTTATTATTTTTAACAAATACACTTTGACAGGTCACAAAACTGGTACCTATACAGTAGGTATCACAATATGTATGGTGCCTGGATGAACATCTCACTCTGCATGAATTCCTAAAATGTATTCCTTAGTTTTACAATTTCCTGGTATAAATAAATCCATTTTAAGGTAATGAATCATTAGTCTAATTACTTCAGGTGTAACATCAGGTGACATACAGTACTCGTTCTTCTGTTCACCGCGAGACAGAGACCACCAGGCGAGCCTTCAAAGCGATGTGAATAAACTCATAATAAATAGAGCTATTGTAAGGTAAATGTGCAGACAGGAATAGCTATCTGACTAGCTGATCTCCTTCTGCCTGTGTGACAGCCCAATAAAAGGGTTTTGAATTAGCGACGGCAGAGGAGCTCGTCTCATGCGTTCATGTACTGAGACTGGGAAGGCCCTTTCATCAATGGCAGGGAACATCACTAATTAAACATATTGTCATGGTTATGATGATGATGATCTGTGGGAAGCAGATAAGCGCTAGCACATCAACGCTCGTGTCCACTCATGCAGTGGTGTATCTTTTCACAATAACAGGCCCTACAAAAGACATCATGGGTGGAGGGATAATTTTTCATGCCTTTCTGCTACTAAACTGTCAGATATGTTTATTTCCCAACAGAGAAGAATCTGGAATGGGTGGGAAAATGTCACTGTATATACAATGATTTAGAGTATACAGATGCATTATGGTTATACAGTATATGAAATCGACTCATTGGGCTCATATTCAATTAGTACTTTGAATCAGTTGATGTTTCAGATCTTACCAACAGTTATTCACTCAAAAATGCAGGTTCTGTTATTTATTTACTTGCTCACATGTAATTACAAATATAAATGCTTTTAGTTTTTCTAAAATCATAAATCTTAATCCTGTAATACTTTAAAGTATAGATTTATACAGTATGTTAACATTAAATACATAAGCAGGCATGAACAAACAATACATATAGTTTTTTGTTTTTGAATTGAGTAATTATTGGTAATGTTAGTTAAACAATTGTCGCCTGGCGTTGGGGTTAGAGTTGGGTTTGGGTAGGGATGCCATTTTTTGGAAATCTAACCCTAAACCGAAGTGAAAATTGTAAGAAAATAGGACAAAACAGTTGAGTAACCAATACGTGAGACTGCCACGGTAGCAGGGCCACAGAAAAATGTGGAGATCCGTGAGAATGTTACGGAAAATTTAGCAAAAAATTATGTGACAATCCCACGGAAATTCGTGAGATCTTTAGAAGGATGTATTAACACTTAAATCATTACTAGCGGGTTATCGTTATTTATATAATGGAGAGCTAATCTTAAAGTATAGAATCTTAACCATTCACAGGCTATTCACATTGGAGCTTGGAGCCATACATAAAACATATTTTTTGACAGGTAAGTTAGGTAAAAAAAAATTACTGTATAGGTATTTGGATGGTTGATAAATCTATATGTTCTAGTAGTCTCTCCATGATTCAATAAGAACAAGTCTGCTTTTACCTATTGATAATGTAAACAGTCTTGTGTAATAGTTTACAGTAGTAAACGTGTTAATGTAGTGCTAGTCATTTGTCCTATATTAGTTATCATTTAGTTTTGCCTGAATTATGAAACTAGTAGTTTGAAGCCATACATGAAAAAAATTGTAGTTATTGATTAGTTAATAGTGAACTACCACGTTCATCTGTGCACTGTCAGAAATAAAGGTACAAAACTGCACCTTTTCTGTCACTGGGGCTGTACTCTAAGTTTCCGTTTGATACAGGACTACAGAACAGAATACAATTTTGGGTAGATTATCGTACCTTAAGGACCTATATTGTTCGAAAAAAGTCAAAATATGTACCCTAGCTGTCAGTGGGGCAGCACCCTTTAAGAAGGTAGTTTTATGGACCATTAGGTACAGATATGTCAACATTTAGTACCAACATGTAGCTTTGAAATACTAATATGTATTTTTGAGGTACTAATAAGCTCTCTTTGGTTCCAGAATGTACTTCTGAGGTACTAAAATGCAAACCTTTGGTGCAAAGCTGTACTTTTTGAAAGTGTACAGCCCCAGTGACAGAAAAGGTACAGTTTTGTTCCTTTATTTCTGACAATGTGTGCTATTACTTACCAGTTCGTTAATCAGAGTTTTGTGTTAGTTAACAGTAGTTACTAGATTAATATTGTTTAATTACTCATTTGTTCCTGTGTAGTTATTCATTAATAATGTATCCGTATTCTAAAGTGTTACCGTATTGTTCACTCAAAAAATGCTGGGTTATTTTCAAATGGATTGTTTTAAAGGAATAGTCTACCCTTTTGCCATATTAAACTATGTTATTACCTCAACCTAGACGAATTAATACATCCCTATCTTTTTTCAATGCGTGCACTGTACAGCGCGTTGTGAATGTGTTAGCATTTAGCCTATCCCCATTCATTCCTATGGTACCAAAAAAAGTTTTATTTTATGGCACCATACTTACTGGTATAACTCCTCATGTAACAGTCTATAAAAAGGGAAAACATGGAAGTGTTTGGTGGCTTCCCTGTTTGGTACCATAGGAATGAACGGGGCTAGGCTAAATGCTAACACATTCACAACACGCTGTACAGTGCACGCATTGAAAAAAGATAGATATGTATTAATTTGTGTAAGTTGAGGTAATAACATAGTTTAATATGGCAAAAGGGTAGACTATTCCTTTAACACATTGTTAGGTAAAATATAAACCACTACATAAAATTTCTGGTTTTGATTTAACCCAATGCCTGGGTTTGTACCTTTTTGACCTAACACTGGATTGAATATAACCCAACATTTTTAGAGTGTTGGTTCATGTTGCTTAATGCATTAACTATTGTTCAACCAATACAACCTTATTAAGGCTACCATTTACTCTTTCTTATTGTGAAAGTTCATGGTGATAACATCTGTTAAGCCCTAAAAATATAACAACAAATCACCATAAAACCATAAAGTAATCCATATAACATGTGCATCTTCTAAAACCACATATTTTTCTGTCAGGAACAGTTTTAAGGTGTTTTTTTGTTCACAGACAATTGTTTCCTTCCACATTTAACAAGAATTGAAGAAAAAAATGGCATATAACTATAGTGAGAACCTGTACTAGTGTCACAGACGTTGACAAATTCTCAACGCTATCTCATGGCAATGCACTTTAAACAAATTAATATAGATTAGCCACATCGTAAAAAAACGTATGAATTCTAATGAGATCCGGCTGAAAAATCTATAAAGAAAAAATAGCATTTGATTTTGAACAACATGCAGGTTTTAAATTGGGACAGAATTGTCTTTAGTGTGAACTGTCCCGTTAAATACTGATTTGGGTGTGATTTTGTGTGTTTTCTTTGACAGTAGCCCCTGCAGTAAAAACTAAGTTCACCATTAAATTCTATTACCGTCTCATTCTGAGTCACATTAAATCAGACTAAAACATCTCATTGTGACCACTGCGTCCCCAAGTACAAGATCTAACCACGCCTTCCTTGCTTTTCATCTGTCATCAATATTACATTAGGTAATTCAAGACGCAAACTATTCCTCTTTTCCCAGTTGGTTTTTACAGGTTTACGTTATCCTGAACCTTGTGAGAAAGTGATAGAGCCTCATCTGAAACCACGCCGGCTCATTCATTCAGCCTCATTCTGGAGGAAAAAAATCAATCGTTCCATTCTCTCTGGATGGCTGCCCATTGTGAATAGAGCCCCATCTGAAATGAAATAAACATTTTCTTTCTGCAGATTGCCAGCTATGATAGATTTGTGGTGCTACAAATAGGCAGAGGTTCACTTTACAAAATGGAAATGCTGGACTTGTGTCTGCTAATCACCTTATTTCACTGGCTTTCACCAAACCCTTAGAATCTGTCTGAGAAAAGCCTGAATCAGTTGCTCGAGGTACAGTCCGGGTACAACCCTAATCTAGATTGCATTATTTGGATGGCTTGTCATAACATCCATTTAAGTAGGTTTGAGGTTAATTCCTGTCATTTTGTTATGTCTTCAATCCCAGTTTAATGATCATGGTCAAGTCATTTACTGATTTATTACTGGCTGCAGCAGGCGCATCGTTTTCAGGATCCTTAAAAAGCAAAAATGCACCTGAACACACCTCGTTTTCAGACCAACACGCCCATGCCAAAAATTATAACTGAAACTCCCTTAGTTTTTCTAACCCTAGCTTTATTACCATGTCATTGTACCAATACTATAACATTACAGAAACAAATGTTACTAAGGTGTGAGATGTATCTTTGATCAATTAGCAAGATAACTGTTCCACATCACGTCCCTCACTTCCCATTCTCACTGAAACACAGGCTAATTTCCTCTGAAGGGTTTTTAAGACATCACAGTTGAAGCGGTGGATTTAGCCTGCAGATATTCCCCAGACAACAGGATGACTAGTCAAACATGCTCACAGCAATCCTAATCTTGCTCTGGGACATCGACTCGACATGAAAGGCTATTTTTACACATTACCCTGGTTAGAGTTCTTTCTTCTTCGTAAGCTCTCTATTGGTTTAAGCAGAGCTTCTCTGACAGCTAGCATTCATATTCAAGATGGGTTCTCTCAGGGAAATGTTTTAGATTCACAGCGTTGGGTGATTAGATCTTTCTAACACAGGACTGGTTAAAGATATACACTTGCAAAATGTCTTGTACAACTAAAACATTGTTCAAAAGGCTTTAGAGGGAATGCATTGGAGAGTCTCAGGTTTTAACGAATGTGCTTTCATTATTCATCTCATTCGCAATGAATGTTTTTTTATTCAGGGATGCAAAGAGACCATTGAGGTAAATTTTCAGGTGGTCCTGACAGTGTTAATGGAAACTGGAGCTCAGAATGTTTAATTTCCTTGATTTTAGTATTGAAAATACATAGTTGGGGTAATTAGGCTTGAAATCCGTCATAAAAAGCTAATAAGCTCACAGTTCCACAAGTAATTTCTCCCAAACAGCAGACAACTCCAGGTCAGATCAGCACCCGATCCGCGCCAAAGTTAGCAGCTCCAGTGAGAATCTGGTGCAGATTCGGCCCAGAGTTGTATCGGTTCCTTATAAATGATTTCACCCATTAATACCATTACTGTTATCATTAATTTCCAATCTCTTTTCTCACCAATTGTGTCATTTGTTTCTGAACTTGACATTGTTTATTTCATATGCAACTAGCAAATATTTTAGTAAACATCTTTGGAACAATGCAGATGTTTAAAACTCTAAATGAAACTGAATATTTCTATTGTATTTAAATACGGAACCTATTCTGGATGATATCCGGTTCTTAATGCACACCCTTATTGAAATATTATTAATTGGTAAATTATGTGGTTGGACTCTTTATCGACTCATCATTGTTCTCTGTAACACAATCGTCTCTTAGAGCAGTGGTTCTCAAACTGGGGGCCGCGAGATGGTGCCAGGGGGGCCCCAGTTTTATGACATTTCATAAAATACATTAATTTATCATGAATTCTGTGTAATTAAACCTAAAAAAAAATAAGGCTACTAACCATCAGCACTACTTTGTATACTTTAATATGTTTTGTCTTATTAAAATGTTACATTTTAGAACAAATTTGTTATAAAAAAATGTGGGGGCCGCGAAGGAATGCACCATATACAAGGGGGGCCGCATGCTGAAAAAGTTTGAGAACCACTGTCTTAGAGCATTTGGTATGAAATGCTGTTCTTTTCTTATTAAACTAATATGGGTCTGTTTCACAAAGTCATTTCGATGTGGAATAAAGTGAATTAGTGATCTTCAGCATCCAAAAGAAATCATTTAAATTTGATTAGATGGTTTAATCCTTGAAATTCTACAGAATTGGGTGTTAATGCATGTAAGTATTAAAAGAGGGAGGTAAAAAGAAATAGTATCCTACTTGTAATCGTAAATTAAATCTAGTGTTAACATCTAGCTATAACACTGATGAGCCATTATATGTATAATATTCTATTGGGCCTCGTATAGCCTACAAAACAGTGACCACGAAGTAAGGCATTGGTGCAAGGTGATGGCGATAGGTTTCCTGGGGTATTTGGTACCATCAGTTTAACAGCAGGTCATCCAGTTCCTACTGTATATAATGCAGAGTGGTGGTGATGCAAAGCAAACCTGGTTTTCTAAGTCGAACCACTAAAGTTCAATTCGGTTCATGTCAGGTGAATTTGGAGGCCAAGGCATTAGCAAAAATCACCATCACATTCTTCAAACCATTCCTTGATGATTCTGGCTGTGTGGCATTGCACATTCTCCTGGGGGTAATGGTCAACATTGACATGAAATACAGTTGCCATGAATGGGTGCACT
This sequence comes from Paramisgurnus dabryanus, assembly GCF_030506205.2. Taxonomy (NCBI): domain Eukaryota; kingdom Metazoa; phylum Chordata; class Actinopteri; order Cypriniformes; family Cobitidae; genus Paramisgurnus; species Paramisgurnus dabryanus. Next base: position 29,589,953 of record NC_133349.1, on the reverse strand, counting down.
TGGTCCGCAACAATATTCAGAGACCTGAAAGTTGCCAGGGATGGTGCAACTGTCATAAAAGTGTTCCAAAAAAACATGGCCCGACCCATGACCACCCAACAGATCATCTAGGTGCCATTAGCCTCTGTTGGTAATCAGCGCATCCACGCTAAACACTGCGGCTTGAGATGACACACTGATGTCCTAAGACATGAACCGGTTTGTGCGAGAAACTGAACAGTATTTATACATTTTTTTACCTCTAAAACACCACTATCCCAAAAGCAATATGCGTGCACATCACTATCCCCAAAAATCATTTTTATTAGTAGTAACATGGGTGTGGTAGAGGGCCCAACCTCATATTCTTTCATAGGGCCACAATTGCTAGTGGCACCCCTGCGAACAACTGTTAAAAATGGATTTAAACTTTAATTGATTCAGAATCCTCTTCTGTAAGTGTTCGTATTCCCAGCACATCATATCTCGCTACACAAACATGTCAAACCATTATTTGTTGTTCGTCTATACAGTAAATGTGTCTTGCTTCCTTGCATGATGCAATCTCCTTTCACTTGTTCTCAGTATTCCTTGTATATTCATAAGTACAAATTCTCTGAACAATTCACGAATCACCCAAACATCCCGCAATGTTTTCAAGTTTACTTTCAGGTGTAGTGTGTCTGTAGTGTGAAAGTGTTTGTCTGGTAAGCAAAGCACGTACGCACAGGCAGCACACAGATGTTCTCATCCAGCGGCACACACATGCTCCTTCTGTGCCACAGTATAATGGGATGCGATGGCACTTCCTCTGGGCTGTTTTGCAGAGCTGGGCTTCCTTTCTTCTGCAGGAAATGGATGCATCTGATTATTAACTAGGATTCATCTCGTCTTCATAAGAAGCAGGAGAACCTTTGATGAATTCAATGTGTGTCTACGTGTTTGTGTCTCATCGGTTTAGTCCATATACCCTTGCTTTTATTCCGGAGGGGTTCAGAACAGGGCCACAGATGAAATGATTTATCTAACCTACACAGTTCAAAACAGAAAATAAAGCCCCAGAATTCTGTGCTAGGTTGTGTCTTTGCCGTTTCCTGTAGGCGTAAAAGCCGGCGATACTGGCATTACGCATAGCACCCGTATTCGTAGTCTCTTATTAGCATCTTTTTGGACCTTAAGCCGACATGTATGGTATTGTCTCAGCTGGGCCGGGGGGGTTGTTACGTGTTGAATTTGAACGCTGCAAGCACCGATGGCCACTTCTAATCCCACCCACACTGGGAATCCCAGTCTTTGATGTGTTCTGCAGAATTTGCACAAGGAGAAGCGGGGCTGGATTAAGGCTGGCCTGCATTGCTCATCACTCTTTTCCAACAGGCCTGCTTTCCAACTTAGCAAACTTCACTTTGTTTGCTCAGTAAATAGATGTCTCTATGTGGCGGCTCTTCTGGTTCTTTGTTGAGGGTTCCAGCTCTCTGTCTCAAAGCTGATCTGGATAGTCCCCACCACGCAGAGGAGGCATTCGCCAGCTGGGTGGGTAATCGGGGACACGGGGACACCGCGGGGCATTTCACAGTTAGTGCCGCTCCTTCAAAAACTGCAGCGGGCCAAGACAAACTCCCCATGTCCATTCCCAAAGGAGCCCACCTGAAATTAGTCACAAGAGGAAAATCTTATGAAAAATGGCATTACTGTATACATCATTCATTTTCAGTGCTCACGTAACTTATTGTTTTGCGCAACCATTCGTTTGACCAGATGGAGGTCGGGGTGGGGTCTTTGATGAGACTCCCTGTTGATTGAAACTTTGGAAGGGTAAACAAACACATTGGTTGACTAGCATCGTGCAGGGCTTGGTTGATATATAGTGAAAATGATGGAAGGAAGATGGCACCTCGAGGGGAAATGCCTGAGCTGCCTACATTTGAGATCAACAGGAGCAGAGATGGAATACGGATGCCCACTTACTTTAACACACCAATGATGCCTATTCGGTGTTCAGCGATCATCCTGTGAAGTATTTTGCATGTTTGGGGTTGCAAAATAAAAGCATTGGGTTTGGCTGGGGGTTTTGAGAGATGATGTGGTTGAAGTTATAAATATGGCAAAATTTAGCAAACATTGAAATTTCCTACCTATGGGAACCTTAAAGCGATAGTTCATCTTAAAATGACATTTTTATGTTTATCAGCTTACCCCCAGGCCATCCAAGATGTAGGTGACTTTGTGTTTTCAGTAGAACACAAATGTAAATTTTTAACTCCAACCGCCTGTCAGTCGTATAATGCATGTGAATGGTAACAAAATCTGAGAGAGTAAAAAAACATGCACAGACAAATCCAAATTAAACACTGCGGCTTGAGACGACACACTGATGTCATAAGACATGAAACGATTGGTTTGTGCGAGAAACTGAAGAGTATTTATATAATTTTTTCCTCTAAAACAACACTATCACCAAAGCAATATGCACATCACCTTCTTCATCTTCTTTTGATTTTATGACGTGTTGCGAACCAACTTGCTAGACGCATACCGCAACCTACTTTATCGGGTGCACGGCATGAGGACCCGTATACGCTATACAGGGCAGCCGATACAGTAGGTGGCGGTAAGCATCTATAAAGTTGGTCAAAAATCAAAAAGAAGGTGAACAAGGTGATGTGCACGCCCTCATTGCGTTGGACATATGTTGCGTCCGAAACCGCCTACTTCCATACTATAGTAGGCAAAAAAGCAGTAGGCGAGGCGAGTAGTATGTCCGAATACGTAGTATTCCAAAAACAGTATGCGAAAAGTACCCGGATGACCTACTGCTTTCGGTTAGATTTCGAAGCGTGCATACGATGGACACTTCACTATCCCATGATGCCCCAGAAGCGGAGTTATGCAACAAAGAAAAAAAGGCGAAAATAGCGCTGGTTTGACATGACGTGAAGACGACGTATGTCACGTGATGTATCAACATGGCGGATGTAGTATGTTCGAATCGCATTCATACTACTAGGATTCATACTATACAGTTCCTACTGTTTTAACAGTCAGTAAGTAAGTAAGGTACCTTCAGTACCTACTGAATAGTATGCGGTTTCGGACACAGCCATAGTGTCGTCTTGCACTACAGTAGCTGTGTTGCGTCAACACGAACTTATGTATTACATCATCACGTTCAAAGGTCACACATTATATGTAAAATGCACACTGTGGACCATCTTAAAAATTAAACTGACACAAAGGCATTAATTAGTATCATTTCACGTACAACAACATCCGCTCCTCTTTCTCCACACTTTTAAACAATGGAGCGGTAGTTTTGCATATGTCATGCATGACCTTTCGACGTGATTAAGTAATGCGTAAGGTCACGCTGGCATGTCACACAACTAGTGCAAGACCATAAGTTGTGGTTTAAAAGTACATTTTATTTTTTGGGGCAAAAATGACAATTGCTCAGTTGGGATCGTTTAGAGCCCTTTGAAGCTGCATTAAAAGTGTAAACTGTTGAGGTCCACTAAAGTCCACTAAATCCTGGAATGTTTTCCTCAAAAAATGTCTTCTTGACTGAACAAAGAAAGACATAAACATCTTGGATGACATGGGGGAGAGTCAATGATCAGAATTCTTTATGAAAGTATTCCTTTAAAAAATGGTTTACAATGTTATATTAGTATATGGTATGACACCTTTAGATGTTGTGTACAATAATTGCTTTACATAACCAATCATTTTCCTATACCGAAAGGTTTCTTTATGATTAGAAATGCATGAATACCCAATCAAAACAAGTGGAATGGGTCAGGTCTAAGTTTAAGTAAATCATTAAGGGTCAATGTAGTCATTGCTTTGTGGTCTCTCAAACACTAACTGGTCTCGTGGATCATTACCCTGCTAATTATACATCTGCCATCAAGGTCTTTTCCACCTCGGTCAATACAATCAGACATACAGGAACATGTGGTGCTGAATAATCAATCATTTTCTTGTGTCTCCATTATGCCTGGCTGCAACTCTTCTGTGACACTAATTTTTGTTTAATCCGCTTTAAGTACTGTCAGATGATGACTGCCAGTCGGCAAATTAAACCAGACAGTTTAAGGTCCGTGCGAATGGCTGCTGAGAATTATCATAAAATAAATAGCTCCTCTTATTTCTGATTGGATAAGCCACATCAAAACTTGTTGCTGTCACTGGGGCAGTACCCTCTAAAAGCCTAATATAGGTACATTATGTATACTTTTGGTACCAATATGTACCTTTGAGCTACGCAAACATGTCTTTGACTTCCATAGTAGGAAAAACAAATACTATGGAAGTATTGTGATAAATGACGATAAAGATATTTTGATCAAATATGGTAAGCAAAGAGTTGACGGTCCCCATTGAAATCCATAGGATTTGTTTTTCCTACTATAGAAGTCAATTGTATCCACCAGCTGGGTGCTTATCATCATTTAGCAAAATATTTTTTTTTCATCAGAATAAAGAAATGTATACAAGTTTGTAACAACATGTGGGTGAGTGAGTAAATTAAGAAAGACTTTTTATTTTTGGGTGAACTACCCCTTAAAGGTGCAGTGTGTAATTTTTTAGAAGGATCTCTTGACAGAAATACAAAATCATATACAAAACTATATTATCAGGGGTGTATAAAGACCTTTCATAATGAACCGTTATGTGTTTATTACCTTAAAATGAGACCTTTTTATCTACATACACTGAGGGTCCACTTACATGGAAGTCGCCATTTTGTGCCATCATGTTTCTACAAAAGCCCTTAACGGACAAACTTTTTTACTAAGTTGTCCGATGACATGTTTGTTCGGTGGCGGCTACCGTAGCTTCTCTATGTGTGAGGGGTGAGCAGTTGACTGAGCCGTTGGTTGCAATTCGCAATCTTACCACTAGATGCCGCTAAAATTTACACACTGCACCTTTAATACAGAGTAAATGAACAATATAATAATCGGCATCAATTGTAATGATTAATAATGTAAATATTTATTAAATATTAGTGTCTGCTTAGTACTGCTTATGTACAACCCATACCTGTGGTAAAAGCACAGTAACACACAGCCTATCAGAGCTTGCTGTTTTAATTCGTTTAAGGCAAACAGCAGCGAGCTCATATAGCACTAATCCTTATTTTTTGGTCTGATCTGAATCCTCCAAATGTCTCTTAAAGGTTATTTAGGTTAAATGGTGTTTGATTAAAATCAGGAGATTTCCAGCTCCCTGTTCCCAGGGTTGTTTTGGCCGGCTGGGAATATAGAGAGAAAAATAGCCTCCATCATTCAGTCGTTCTTTCTCTTGTCAGGTGATGAAGAAGAAAAAGGGGGCAGCGAACGTGTGTGTGTGTGTATGTGTGTTCGACCGGTCCCCCCAAAAAAGTAAATAAAAAAGCTTGCCACTGTTTATCAAGCCACAGCAAATCCAATTAGCCCGTGGCCTGCCTCCCAACCCTATTAACCTGCTCAGCTGTGAGAGCTCTCAACAGCGCTGCCAATATCTCATTTCTCCTGCCACTGATAAGATCGGCTCAAGATATTCAATGGGTTTCACCTCAGCTCAATCACACAGATGCAGAGACTTAACCAGCGGTGTCTGCGGGATCCCGGACCACCCCTCTTTCTCTCTCGTCCTTTTTTGTTTTCCACTATCCGTTTCGCTGTTTTTCTCTCATGTCCTTACACAGAACGACACAATCCCCCCAACAAAAAAAATAAATAAAAAAGGCATCAGGACAGTAAGTTGTGGGGGTACGGCTAGCTTCCCCCAGACAGAGATCAGGCGGAGGCAGCGTTTGACAGGAGAGAAACTGATTTTTCTTATCACGGCCGGCCCACAAAGGGCCAGGCCAGGCCTGCGTGATTAGCATTCCTTGGTGGAGATGTGTCGGCCGCGCTTCTATCACAGAGACAGATTGAGCCTTTCACTCACACCGGCCGCTGACTGACACATGGCCCGACCAGGAGGACAACATTGTTATTTGAGTTCAGAAATCAATTTGTATCAAATGTACACTGTAATTTATTTGTTGGCTTTGAAGGAAACCTGGCTAAGATAAATGGGAACGGACCGTTTTCTTCTCCTCCTCTCGCCCGTAGCCGAGCTGATAAAGTTCTTGTGAAACCCATGATAGTTCCAGTCAGAGCAAAAGTGACAAAACGTGTTTAAAGTTGTGCAGTGATCTCTAAATCTCAAAAAGAACACCTTGTTGGACATGATAGAACATTTCTAGCTTTTCGCACCCCGCTGTCGCAGCGATGCTGACATGCGGCTTTAGTATTCTATTTTTTTTTTTTTTTTTTTGCTGACATTTTCTTTATCGGCTTCATCTCGTGGGAAGAGATGTTTGTAGCGTATTTTGTTACATATATATTTTTAAACTCCATCCCCAGCAAGCCGTCAAGCTCAGATCCAGATATGCTTTTAGGATTAAAAAGATGAATTTCAGCCTCTCATGCGTCGAGCCTCTGAAACAATATTCATACATTATGATATGTTTCTGAGATGATCTGATCATATGCTTATACAAAAGGGTTTTTATGTTCACTGTAAAAATATGTAAAAATTACAGTATTACTGGCATTGCAGTATTACTGTTTTTACATTTATGTTATTTCTGGCAACAGTTTGTTTAAAGTTAAATGAACATTAAACATTAAATTAAAAAAATGATAAAAATAAACAGAAAAAGGTTGATGAGGATTTTTGATTCCCAGAATGCTTTGCATGAGGCTGTTATTTTATATTTTATTCTGTAAAGACAAAAACTTGTTAATGTTTAATGTTGATTTGATTTTGATTTGGTTTATTTGCACAGATACAAAAATATATACAATAAAAACAAAATACAGAATCCATATATTGTGCAGGGAGAGGCAAAAAACCCAAAGGGCTTATTTAAAGCCTCCACCTAAACAAAACAACAACAAAACTAAACTATATAGAGTAGATAAAATACATAAAACCTCAATAAACAAAAACACAATTACAAATCAGCAATACAATTATTCTTTATACATCTTTTATAACTTTTTAAAGAAGAACATTTTAACTTTGTTCACTTAACTTTGAACAACCTAGTAAATAACATCTTTTAAATATACAGTAATTTACTGGAAAACTGCTGCAAATTAACTACAGCAATTTTTTCTTACTTTACGTTAAGACATAGAGAAAATTATTTGAACATTATATGATCTATATGCTTTATGACAACCATTGACATTGATATTTAACTTAATACAGTTTTAGACCAAATTGCTGTGATTTCATCCTGAAATAAGATACATTACTGTAACTAGTTGTGAAAACATAGATATATAAAGCCATACATCTTCCATGTAGTAAAAGTTTGGGGAAAAAGGCCTTTAATCCAAACATTTCTTTTTACAGCCTTTCATAAATTAATTTCACATTTTCTTTATTGGAAAAGTCAATTGCTATTTAGTAATTTCTATTTATAATAGTCTAAACAGACGCAGGCAAATAAAATATAGAAAACACTGAATAGGAACGTTGCAGCTTCGCCAAACTAATTTGTAATAATAATAATAATAATAATTATTATTATTATTATTTCTTTTTTATTTATTATTATTATTATTATATTATCAATATTATTATTTTTATTTTTCCATTATCATCAACAGCAACAATAATAATATACAAAATGTACATAAGAAAATTTTATGGGACATACAATATTTTACATGATATACACATATTATATATAATATTAACTTCAAGAATGGATGGGATGTATGTATTTTTGTTAGCAAATTATTATACAACATTGATTTCCTTATTTGCTTTGAACATAAACTTCCCATATTTATGCAAATCTAATCCACATAAATGTTTTCCGTTCTCTTTCATTCGTTCTATCACAAACATCTGTTGAGGGGACAAGCTAACTGAAGACTAGCACAGTATAATCTAATAAACTATGGAAAAATACACCGGCATGTAAACGAGAAACTATTTGCTCCCTGCGTCCAGGAGTCTGACGGAGTTTGCACAGAAAGACGAAAATCTAATTCCGTAAACATCTCTTTTCCTAAAAATGAAATTTATAAAGGCATTCAAAGCTTGGAGCTTGAAAAAAAAACAGGTGGTTATCTAAAACACATCAAATATGTGCTGAGCCTCGGGCTTGACACTAGAAGGCTTCTCGGTTTATTTTTTCATGGGGGCCAAAAGCATGTTGTCCTGAATTGGAGTCCAAATGTAGATATGCAAATTTCCCTCAAAAGGAAGGCCGGTTGAAAAAGGATGTCTGTGAGCGGCGTACTCTAAAGCTAAACAAGATTAGGAAAATTGAATCATTTCAAAAGCTGTGGGCAGAATGTAAACTTGTTAGCGTTCTAATCCCCAGGCCAGGTGACCGGTTTCACATCTATCTACGCAACGAAGGCAAACAAGAGCCAAGCGCTGTAGACGGGTTTATTCAAATTAAATAATAGCTCAACTCATTTTCATTGCTGTAAATGAAGGCCTGCTTTCATCTCTAACCGTATTGTGTCAGTCAGACTCCAGCGGTCCGCAAGCTACGTCCAACATACAATTTCCATCCTGTTCAACATAATTCACTTTCTGTGGACCAGATGTTGAGTGGAGACGACTTGTTCTCCCCTGTGTGTTTTGCACACGATTAAAAATGTTAAAACTTGAAGAAGAAACATCAAACTGATCTTTTATTGCAATACCGGTAGTTAATATTTGGTAATTCTGTCTTGTCCCTTCCTGTTTATATTCTTGTTTACTTTTACAACCAATTACTCAAATCTATTAACTTTTATTAGCACTTAAATTATGAGGTTTATAAAGTGTATTTTTTCTGTACACATATTTTTAATTTCCGTATGCATAGTCCTAAAGACCCTTTTACAACATCCACTTGTGCAAGCATAATCTAACCACAGTCATTTTTCACAACATGAGTAAGAAAATATATAATTGACTACAAACACATAAAGATGACAAAATATCCATCCACAGTGAGACAAGAACTGAAGATGCTGTGCTTATTTAGCAGGAAAACATCAGTTGACCTGAAATCAATAAACGCAGGCATGATAACTGTGGCTGAATTCCTTGTGCAGATATGATGGCAGCAGAGGATGCTGACTGGCAGGGCATTAAATAGAGCTTTTGTGTCAGCTCCAGATCACTGGGTAAATATCCAAAGCTTGTCAGGTTACGTCCTGTAGACACTCAGACTGCCGTGCCCACTGCCGCTCAATGCAGAATTATTATTTCGTTGAGTATGTTTTACTGAATTTTGACAGTTCAGGAAGTAAAACCTAAAAAATCTACTTTTCCAAATACCTACTGTTTTAACTCATCTTATTTGTTTATTTGCAGCATCACTTCTGATGCTTCGCTCCTTCTTCTTCGGCTTTTGCCTTGATGTTGTGGGTTACACCAGTAATGCACACTTTTTACTATTGGGGACAATGCAATGCTTAAATTGACAAAAGTTAACTCATGACAAAACTCCTGCCATTAAGTTAAGAGAACCAATCATCAGTTGATATAGACTGATGGTTCTCTGGGGGAGGGGCTCTGTACAGAGTCATGTGAGGTAAAACTGATGTTTAGCCTACATGGTAGAGGCTACAGCATAGGTCCGACGCAGAAGTACTGTATCGGCCATAAAGTTAGAATTTAAGGTATAGTAACAAGTTCCACAGATACATCTTTTGTCCTCAGTAGACTTGTAATACACCACAATCATATGTCATATGTACTTCTTCTATGGTATGCTTTTAGGGTTTTAATTTTTTTGAACTTAACTTACATGGTTACTATAAACTGCCATATTATGGAAAAATCTGTCTCGGAGTTAGCTTGACTCGCCAGCCTTCTAAGAACCAGTTTGCCTTTCCATGCACTAGAGAGTCACCACAGAGCCAAGTCTTACGTCACTGCATACGTCTTATCTTTCCCAGTAACGTTAGCACAGCAGCACCAAACACAAACACACCATCAACAATGTTGAATGATGCATTATTATTAATGGTCATGGCTTTGCATACTGGCATCCAAACGTGGCGAATCCAACGTGTACGTGCAGCTCAAAATAATTTATATAAACACTATTGGTCATGACTTTGCATACCTACAATGGTATCCAAATGTGGTGAATCCAACGTGAACGTGCAGCTCGATGTAATTTATATAAACAAAGGTTGCAATCGAGAATAAGTACATAACACATTTGATCATTTACACAGAACACAGTTCGTCTCAGCATGCAGCTACACTCCTAGTATCATGTCACAGTAACCCTGCCCCCAGCCCAGATGCAATTGGTTATTAATTTTAGGCAAGCAATATTTTGGTGCTACTTAAGAACCACTTTTCCTGGTTCAGTGCCTGTGGGTGTTGAAGAAGAAAGAACTGATTTGAAATTAGGTTCTGGCTCTGAACCAGCACTCATACTACCTTGGTGGAAATGGGGCGAATGTGTACCTTTAAGTTACCAATATGCACCTTTTAGGTACAAAAGTGTAATTTGTGAACAGGGTACCACCCCAGTGACAACTTTTGTACCTTTTTGTCTGAGAATGTGCATCGTGGACAAATATTGTTTCCAATTATTTTCATAGTTGTTTGCATTTTGAGTTTATGGTACAGGGAATCGAATAAGGATATTATTTCTACGATTGAACTGTACATCTGGCTCGTACTACTGCTTATACCCGTATAATCAACTACCACTTAAGTTTGACTATAGCATTAGCTGGAAAACTTTTCAATATGACCTTTTGTACTTTCTATTCATAGCAGGGTGAGATCTGTGCCATATTAACAGTGCAGTGATCCCTTTCCTTGGATCTCAGATGTCTTTGTGGGAAATAAATATTGAGCCACACAGCTTAGCCTGGAACTTGTGCCACACTTTATTTCGATAGTCCACTTTAGACATTTTACTAATTATAAGTAACTTTGCAACTACTTATCAACTACCAATCTTTGGAGTATTAGTAAACTGTTTGTTTAATGTTTACTTTATTGTTATGGTTCTCCAACAGATATTCTACTGACTATTAGTATCCTTGCAGGTGCATGTCAACTAATTCCACTAACCCAAACCTCTTCCCTAACCCTACCCCTTACAGTCTACTAATAATCTAATGACAGTTAGTTGACATATAGTTGCAAATAATGAAAGTTAGTTGACATGCAGTTTCAAAGTTATTTATAGTTAGTAGAATGTCTAAAGTGGACTATCAAAATAAAGTGTAACCCAAATCTCTAGGTTCATTTTAATAATGAGTAAATTAGACAAGAAATTCATGATATTCATGACTGACATTTAAAAGTATTTCATGAACAAAAACTGATAAACAAAAATCTTAAGTAATAAGTGTGCTCTTTATGAAAATATAAATATTTAAGTTTCAAGATAACCAATGTATGTAATGATAGCCACATGTTAAATGTGTCAAACTTTTTGAAGAATGCCCATAAATCTTTCATCACACTACTGTACTATATTATCAGGCTTAAATTGCTTTAACAGCAGGGGAACACAATGTCAAAATCCAGTCACCATGTAATGTGATGGTGACCTGTCTTGTATTTGGATTTATTTTGACCTAAATGCCGTTACAAAATATTTTAGAATGAACTGTTACCCCCATAAACAGATTTACCATCCTGCAAGCTCTCCAGTAAATCTATGACATACGTAGGTGCCAATAAACTGAGGGCTTCAGTCCATTGGTTCCATCTGGATTGACATATATTTGGAGGGTGGGCCGGGTCGGAGCTGTAAACGGGGGTAAGTACGTCTTGTTTAACATGTTACTAAGCAATGGGTCACAGGGCTCAGGTGGCACAGATCCTGTTAGACTAAAAGCGTATCACTGTTTATTAATACATGAGTATTTCTCTTTAAGAAGTCATTTGTACAGTCTCTGGTCTTGATTAGATCACGTGTCTTAAACTTATCATCAGTGTTCTACAGCACAATAAAGTATGTGATCCAATGATGGATGTGATTGTTAAGTCATACGTGTGTTATTTAGCATAGTAAATAATTGCATTATGAATAAGTTTAATAGTTACTAGTTTAGGAATTTTCGGAAGAGACAATCTTGATACTTCCAAACTTGAAACAAGTGCCAATATTGAAACATCAGACCTACAATGGTCATCGGATGTTTAATTCAGCATGACTTTTTATTGCGTTGGTCTCCATGTTCTTTAGCTATTGGTGATGGGTTAAAACCTGCTCTCCTTGTCACTCCTAGACTCGCTTTGGTTTTCCTTGGAATTTCTGGACAAAAGGTGGTCGTGCGCATTGAAATCCTGCCGGACCGACTGGGGTCATGTAGCCTGATACCGAATTTCCCTTGCCTTTGTGCAATCTTAATTGTCTGTCATTTCTGTCTGCAGACCCGACTGTGGTCGGCCAAAGTAAGACCTATGGAGACATGAGGTGGAGCACTAGCCTCACTTTCATCAAGGGATCGTTTTCCAGCGCTAGCGTCGCTGCGCAGGGTTTGTGTTTCGTTCCTCATAAAAGTAGCTCTTGTTTCACCGTCACTCTGCTTTGTCTGGGTACCTGGCTAATCTGTCAAGCTGAGCTTGCAGGCAAATTCTTCGGCAAGGTAACAGAAACTGTTATAAACTCTCAGGATGGGTTTTCTTGAGTGACCCGCTGGTGATGACCATTGGTCTTAGCTTGCCATCTCCAATTGTTTTATTTTGGTTGGTTTCTTGGGAGATTACATTGAACTTCAGCGTTGATCTCTGCCCTCCATCGTTTTCTCTCCAGTTCTGTCTTTCTTTCATTTTCTCTAACTAAATCTTCACCTTTGTAGTGCATCATGGATCCACAACACAGAGTTTGTCTTTAGTCTGTTTTTTTCCCAAATTGTTGACAGGTCAGTGAGACGCAGTAAGGGAGAGGTCACGGAAAGTTAAGCTGGGAAACCGCCAACATTTTATAACATGCTCTGAATGGCTACATTCTCTCAATGAGAGTCAAATGGAAACCTGTGCAGTGTCCTTCAAACCTGTGACGCTCTTTTGATCCTTTAGCACTTTGAACTCATTGTCAGCCTTGCCGATTTCTCTCTTTGAGCCTCTCTCCTGTACATAAACACATTCACATGCAAAGGTGAAGCATTAAGGCCAGTGTTGCCATACAAGGGTGTCAAAAAGGCATTGTTTGAATTTTATGTTCAGTATTATCTTGTATATATATTTTTTGTTATATTATATTATAATACAATACAATACAATACAATACAATACAATATAATATGTAAGGAATAATTGATGATAGGCCATTCTTATTTGAAAATAATGCACACCCAATGTGGTAAAACTAGTTACACTGCAGGTGTGCATTATTTTCAAATAATTCAAAGAACCGGAATTCATTATTTGAATTATACCACAGTTACCACAGTCATTACTCTGGTGGTTATTTTAAGACATTTGGCAGCTCAAGTGTGTAATTATCTAAAAAATAATTCATACCCATGGAAAATTTCTCAAACAATTAGAATAAACCATTCAACAGCCCCATGGTATATGATATGATATGATATAATACAATATATAATATGTAAGGAATAATTGATGATGGGCAATTATTTTTTCTGGAAAAAAATCACACCCAATGTTGTTATGCTAAAGTTACACAGCGGGCGTGCATTATTTTAAACAATTCTTTTAAAACAAAATTTTAAATATAATATAATATAATATAATATAAATATATAATAATAATTAATAATAATTACTGTTACACCGTGGGTGTGCATTATTTTCAAATAATTCAATGGCCCATCGTCAATTATTCCTCTTATACCACAGTTACCACAAACATTGCTCTGGTGCCTATTTTTAAGACATTTGACAGGTCAGGTGTGGGGTTATCAGAAATTAATGCATACCCACGGAACATTCCTCAGCCAATCAGAATACAGCATTCAACAGACCTGTGGTATAAGTAAGCAATAAGGTACGAGAGGCTGTGCTGTATCGTGAATAAGTAACGGCTGAAGGGCCGTTACTTATTGTAAGTACCTTATAAACGGTTACCACACAATATTAAAGTAAAAAAATATATATTAGTGCAACTTTCATGAAGTTAAATCGATAAAAAGCATTCCTTCCGCTAGAAAAAATACTCCCTGACCATGAACAAAAATGTGTTCCAATGTGTAATATGCATGAAAGCTCAAATAAAAACAACAAACCGATACGTGTGGTTGCTAAGGGTGTTGCTAAGGGCGCAGTGATAAACAGAACCGTTGGGTGAAGCAGTCATAGCCGTGTTTTATCATGAATAAAGCACACCTATTGACCAGTCAGAATCAAGGATTGGAACTAACCGTTTTATAATACAATACAATACAATACAATACAATACAACATAACATAACATAACATAACATAACATAACATAACATAACATAACATAACATAACATAACATAACATAACATAACATAACATAACATAGGCCTAATATAATATGTAAGGAATAATTGACCATGGGCCATCTTTTAATAATAATAATAATAATACCCAAGGTGGTTATGCTAAAGTTACACTGCGGGTGTGCATTATTTTAAATAATTCAAAGGACCAGAGTCAATTATTTCGCTTATATCATGGTCACCATAGAAATTGCTCTGGTGTTTATTTTAAAAAATTTAACAGCTCAGGTGTGTGGTTATCTAAAAAAAAGAATGCATACCTTACATTTCTCAACCAATCAGAATAAAGCATTCAACAGACCTGTGGTATAGTTAAGCAATAAGGTACGAGAGGCTGTGCTGTATCGTGAATAAGTAACGGCTGAAGGGCCGTTACTTATTGTAAGTACCTTATAAACGGTTACCACACAATATTAAAGTAAAAATAATATATTAGTGCAACTTTCATGAAGTTAAATCGATAAAAAGCATTCCTTCCGCTAGAAAAAATAGTCCCTGACCATGAACAAAAATGTGTTCCAATGTGTAATATGCATGAAAGCTCAAATAAAAACAACAAACCGATATGTGTGGTTGCTAAGGGTGTTGCTAAGGGCGCAGTGATAAACAGAACCGTTGGGTGAAGCAGTCATAGCCGTGTTTTATCATGAATAAAGCACACCTATTGACCAGTCAGAATCAAGGATTGGAACTAACCGTTTTATAATACAATACAATACAATACAATACAATACAATACAATACAATACAATACAATACAATACAATATATTATAACACAACACAACACAACATAACATAGGCCTAATATAATATGTAAGGAATAATTGACCATGGGCCATCTTTTAATAATAATAATAATAATACCCAAGGTGGTTATGCTAAAGTTACACTGCGGATGTGCATTATTTTAAATAATTCAAAGGACCGGAGTCAATTATTTCGCTTATATCATGGTCACCATAGAAATTGCTCTGGTGTTTATTTTAAAACATTTAACAGCTCAGGTGTGTGGTTATCTAAAAAAATAATGCATACCTTACATTTCTCAACCAATCAGAATAAAGCATTCAACAGCTCTGCGGTATATAATATAATATAATTAATATAATGCAATGCAATGAAATTTCTTTCAGTTTGAATAAAGCCCTATTCGCACGGTATTAGTATTGGCTGGTGACCTCTAGTGATTTGTAATTACTGTGGAGGTTGTCTGTGATCTTTATCCCGTGCGAATCTGCCATGTTTGTATTTTGTAAAGTAAAAATTGCCCTCAAATGGCCTACCATATTTTGTCAAACATGAAGTCCTTTGATAACATTAGTCCTGTGCAAATCAGCATCTTTGTAATTTGGCCAGGATTTGGCAGGATCATATATAAAAAAAAAATTATATAATTTTTTCAAAGTTTTTTTATTTAATTTTTCTATGTTTCTGCACCTCATGCACTGCATCTGAGGAACACAGCACACACACATAATCTACAAAGATGCGTCCTCCACTTCTTATTGCTTTCCATGTGAAACTTGAGGGTTTTGTTATATATTTATGCTTTAACACATCTAATCTCTCCTTGTTAATATTTGATTAATAATATTTAGAATGTGCAGAACTTTCATTAACCTCCTAAGACCCGAGATTTGGTTTGTCTTTTTTTCAGATTTCTTCCAGCTATTATGGGGTTAGGAACGTTTGTGTTCAATAGGTTCAAGTTACATAGAATTAAGTATTATGGTGCGAACAACAAAAACATTTGATGTCCAAGTGTGTGGACATCCAGGTCTTAGGAGGTTTAATGAGATACCTGTACAGGTAGAGCTATCAGTCATGACTTCATAGGACCGTAGGACTGTTTCTAAACTGAGGCTTGACGTGCCAGGATGGGGGCTGATCAGGACAAAAAACTCTGATTAACATTGGAAAGTTACATTTTACATCATATACAGGAGATAATTTTAGTAAAATCACAGGCTTTTCTTATCCCATGCGAATGGGCCACACGAAACTCAGATGTAGGGGGGTAATTTCTAAATCACACTCCCCAGATAACACTAAACTTTAGAAGTACATCCACAGAAGTGATCGAGTGATTTGATTGGCTCTTTAATATATAGTCACCAGGCTTCAGCCCAAATCAATGTGATATAAACTGTTCATCATTAAACAACAATTCATGTGGACATACTGACTTGATATGGGATCATTATGTCAAGCAGACATCTTATAAGACCTCCACAAATATGGATTGCATCGCAAGCGTTACGTGACTTTTTTCTGACCCCACTTACCCTTCCCACTAGAACACCCGATTGCAATCACTAATTACCAATGGGATGCTTTCAATTATGTAGAAAGAGTGGTGACAAATCATAGACTACATGTCGTCTTCCTGTTAAACGCCTGCTTCAAAACATCCTGTTGATGAACCTATAAAAAAGATAGACAGAGGGAGCGTAAATAAACCTTTTCCCCCAAACACAAACGAGGCAAAGCAAAGAGTCGCGCTGTTCCGTTCCATTCACAGTCATGAACGATTTGGCATAAATTGACTAAATGCTGTCACTCCCTGTCTCTCACAATGTCTTTTTCTCTTTCAAAAATGTGAAACGTCAGTTGGAGAAGTGACGTTTTTCTGAAGTTAAGCATGACTCCCTGGTGAAGTGAAAATAATAGAAATGATTTGTTCTGCTTCTGTTCAGCTACTCTTTGTTCTGAGCTTAAGAACTTTCCAAGTCTTTCTGGACCATTAGGATGTGTTGCAAATAAAGTCAGCTGTATAACTGTATAAAGTCAAGTGAGTAATGTACAATTGTTTCCAAATACTCCAACATTTTTTGTAAATAATCAAATCCAACTCTCCATCTTGTAAAGTAACTGAGATCTTACAGTTATGTGATGTACTTTTTTCAGAAAATACCCATTTTTGCCTAAATAGTGAAGGCCATTGAGTTCTCATTCTGTCCTAAATGAATGAAGTTGATTCTTCCCCCAATAGAGACCACAGCGCCTACGCAAATAATGAAAATTTGTACGAATTTCCCTACGGATACTCTGGAACTCAGCCAATGTAGTATGCTTCACTCCCCGTGACGCTTCATAGTACGTATGTTAGGGAAGTAAATAGAGAGGGAACGTTGGAATCAAACTGGGTCAGGTCTCTCGCTGCCTGCAAATAAAAAAAGACAAAAAAAGAAAAGAAAATAAGGCACAGAACCTCCCAGGGGGACGGAGAGATTACCCCAAACGATTGAATTAGCTTGGCAGCCAGGGGGGCGGTGGGGGTGGGAATGGTAGAAACTAATGGTAAATAACAAGCTTTTGACAATTCCTCTGCTCTGCGCTCGGAGGGGAGGGCGGCAGTGGAATGCCAGAGATGGGACCTTTCCCCTTCGTTGTGTTCTTCCAACAAACAGTGTCAATGAAATGGCATCCTACCTCACAGAAATTTGCATGGTTGTCACTGCCCTGAAAGCAAGTTTAAAGGTACATCCTTTATGTGCCAGAAAAAGGATTAAATGCATCCCCACAAAGAGGCTTTGATTTCTCGCAAAAACATAAGAAGCCCAGCCAGGACTTGAAGTTAAATCTACACCTCACAGTTCTTTAAGTGTATTTTTCAATGCTTTCTCTTAAAAGTTTACTCCAAAGAAAACTTTTTTCTTTGTAAGGTCTTTGAAGCATGCAGAGAAATGTTATGATATTTAAAATAACAAAAAAAACTGCCATGTGGTGCTTAGGTAGCTTTTTATATAGGCTATGAAAATGAGAAGCGTTGTACGTTGTTAATGAAAATGCTTATTTCATCATTTCTGCAATAGAATTTTTTTTCACATTAAGTCAAAGCAAAATGATCACTTTAAAAAGTGAAAAGTTGGATCAACTTAATACTTAAATTGGTAACACTTAGGGCCCTATTTTAACAATCTAAGCGCATCGTCTAAAGCGCATGCGCACAGTCTAAATGGGCCTGTCCATGTAAACTGAAAAACTAAGTGGAGGAAGAAGACCACCAAGAATAATGTAAAAAAAAAAATTGTTGTTTTCATTTTTATTGAAATTTTAATGTGATAAGCAAACCCGTGTTGTCGTCCCGTTTATAGGCGCATATTACTAATGCGCTCTTTAAATAACAAAAAACATATTGCGCCATTGACTTTATACTTTAGACCAGGTTTTTGTTGTTCAATGGCGTAGTCTATTTTAGTTGCCTCAAAATAGCAACGCGCCAACAATGTGCCTGAACACACCTCGTTTTCAGACCAGAACGCCCATGGGCGCAAAAGGGGTTGCAAATGCATTTGCTATTTAAACAACATGGCGCTAAACTTGAAAATGATAATTGCGCAGGGTGGAAACTAGCAAAAGACACTTGCGTCGCATTGCACCTGGTGTAAGATAGAGCCCATAGTTTTACCAACTCAAAATGTTACCTTAGCTCTACGTTAGGTAAAAGATTTAAGTTGAAAAATACTTATTTTTTAAGTGTAACAAATTGAAGTAATTAAGTTAACCCAATTTTTCAATTTTTTCAGTGTATTTTTTCTACAAAATCTTGAATTATTTGCTCTTTTTAACCTAGATTGGCTTTCAGGTTTGAGCTGAATACTCTTTTCCAACACTGTAGACATTGAGTTGAAGGCACATAATTTGTTTTGTGACAAGGATTTTCTATGATTTTCTAATCACGCTCCCATAGCAAAACTGAAATTTAGGCTGAAATGAAAAGTAATAGCAATTTCTTGGAATAAAACTTTTTTAAGTATTTGTTTTACTTTAGATTAAGTTAAATAATTCTAACTTGTTGATAAATTGTATATATAGGCCTTCTATATATCAGTCCTTCCAGAAAAATTTGGCTTTTTTGTGAAATCCTTGATATTGCGGCACGTGTTCTTAAAAAATGCGATGGAATATGCGGGATATTTATGCAATTTTATGCAATGAAATTGCGGGAACTTGCAAAAATTGCGGAACTTGCAAAAATTGTGGGAACTTGCAAAAACTGCGTTTGCGGTTTGCAGCTTTTCAATGATGTTCACGTCGCATAATTACGTCACTTTATACGTTCCCATACCAATAGGGGACATGGCTGCGCTTGTGTGAAGTAAATGCAACATTTTCAACTTTCTGCTAAGATATATGACTTTTTGCTATGAAAAATGCGGAGATTCTGAAATCATGCAAACACTGCATATTTTGCGTGCGGAAATCTGCAATTTATGCGGCGAAAGTGAGGCATATTTGAAAAATGCGGCCCTCGCACATGCAGACTTTGGCTGATTATGCATTGAATCATGCGATCGCATAATCACGTTTTTCTGGAGGGACTGATATATTAGTTAAAAGCCTAAAATAATAGGTTCAATTGACTTGATTAAACTTGCACACAGCACTGTGGCATTTTTTTTAACAGTGTATTTAAAATTTAAACACAGCTTGAAAGTAAACTGTAAAGGGACTAAAATGGATGTGTGAGCTGCCTTATTTTAAAAACATCTTGTAATAACATATCTTAACATATATCAGCACCACTGTTTTGTCTCAAGATGCACACGTTTTGTTTTTTGTAAGTTACTTTTATAAAAACGAATCAAATGTCCTAATATAACTAAGGCCTAGTCCTGGATTAACCTAAACCCTGTCCGAGAAACTGCCCCTAAAGGTTAATACACTTTCCTTCTCTGCATTTTTATAATACACGATAGAGTGTGTGCCACATGTGAGTCCCACAAAAATACTCAAAAATAAACTTCAATAAGAAATATTTCAGGAAACAGTGACTGAGATCTGAACTAAACAAAGATCTTTATCATTCCTCCTCTTCACAGAAGCTCCTAAATCCAGTGTGTAAGGTGGACACCAGATGTTATTGAACCATGAGTGTGTCAGATCTCGCTGTGTGTATACGCTGTCATTACAGACTCTGACCTCTGCAAGAACTCCACAAGCGTGCCGTAGATGGCGCACATGTGGGCTGTAGATCACGCTCTCGTGTCCCATGATCTCTCACACAAGTTCAGTCCAGCACATGTAGAGCAGTTTGTTTTTAATCATTTAGCCCATTAGCAACTGAATAAAGAGAGACTGCTGCTTTGTTTTAGAGATATGAGGACACGAGATGAATGCTCGCTGACACAAGAAGAAAAAACAGGAATGTGGCAGATTCTAAAAGTTTATTTTAACAACATTGCTAATGTGGCAGCATTGATGGACCTTAAAGACAGCTTTAAATCTACTCCTGATAATGCAAGAAAATACAATTAAGATTTTGCCATTGAGACAAGAATATAATTAAAATTAGAAACAAATATTACAGTAATACTTTATAGATAATTTAGAGAAGAAACATACTTGGTTATATTAAAAAAACAGCATTAATTAAGTTCATATTAAATTATATATATATTTTTTATATTTTTATTTCAATGTATATTTACATTTATCTACAGGGACACTATGAATCTCTCTAAATCGCCCCATCCTCACTGCCCTTTGGTTAAGGGGTTCATAACACAGCTGCACAGAGAAATACTGAGACATGTTTAAAGTGTGCGGTTGTTTGTGGCTTGGTAAAAATAGATCAACTTTTAATAATGCAGATTGCTCAGTTTATATGAGAAAAGATTGAAAGGTCCCCCGTGACAAGAAATGTAGTCGGCGATGGTTGTATTTTCCTGAAGGGATATTCAAACAGTCGGGGTAGACTGATATCATTATCTCATGGAAACTTATGAATGTGATTATTTGTTCTCAAAATGTACTGGGTTTCCATGTCATAAAAGCGTGGTTGAAATAACAGTGTTTTAGTTATTTTGACAGTGTTCATTCGAGGCTGACTGAACTGATATTGTTGACTCACTCAAATACAAGCAGAATTAATTTGCCCTCCAGCAGTGACAACATGATCCAATAACAAGTGTCTATTTTTCCGTAAATATTCATGACAAATTTCACCGTAAAAGACAATATGCTCTATTATATACACGCTAGAAAACATAATAAATCTTATGATTGAGTTTAAGGTTGAGAATAGGCAATAAACAGACATGAATGTTCAAAATTTAGAAATGAGTTCAAATATAGCGCCTTTCAAATGTTTATACAGGCAAACTTAAAGGAATTTTACATTTTAAAAAGAAAATGTATAGTTTAGAATAGGTTTCAGATAACCCTTAATTCCTTAAAGGGATAGGTCATTGAACACAAAATAAGATATTATGATAAAGATAGTAAACACACAGTTGATGGTACTCATTGACTTCCATAGTAGGATAAACAAATACTATGAAAGTCAATTGGTACTATCAACTATGTGTGGTTATTTTTTCAAAATATCTTCTTACAGGTTTAGAACAACATAAAGGTGAGTAAATAATAACAACATTTTTATTTTTGGGTGAACTATCTCTTGAAATTTGAGAACGTTAACTTCTAGCAGATCAATGATTTTAAATTATGAAAAATATATTAAATTATTACAAATATTTTTATTTTCAGTAAAACTGTATTGATACATCTTGCACTCAGGGTTGTATACAAATTTTTGTCAAATTGTTTTTCTTACATTTTAATATCTCTTTCTTTAACCTCCTAAGACCTGGATGTCCACAATTGGACATACATTTTTTTTTTTTTTTTTTGCACCACTATACTTAATTCTGTGTAACTGCAACCCATTGTACACAAACATGGACAAATAAACTGCTTCATGTTCTAAGAAAAATACTTGGTTGTTATATTTATTGGTTCTTCCTAACCCCAAAATAGCTGGTAGAAATCTGCAGGGATCCTCATTTACAGCCATGATGAAAGCTGCAGTTTATGAGCTATTTAAAAATAGTTAATGAATAGTTTTTAAAAAGGTATATGAGTTTATACCTCATATACTATAGTGAAATCACAGTATACTTTCAATCTATTCCATGGGATCAAAAATAGTACAAAATATTAAAAATAAAATTATAATTAAATGAGCAATCATATATTACACTGTTAACCCATATATTGTCTTGACTTAAGCAATGAATAAAAAAAATCACTAAATATTTTAAGTTTTGAACATATACTAAAAAAATCTTAGTTTGTTTAACTTTTAAGCGTATTAAATTAATTAAGCTAAAACATTCAAGTGAAATTAACTTAAAAGTATCAGTACATGTTGTAAGGAAAACACAATGTGAATATTTTGATTATTTATGCTTTTTCACATAATAAAAGTGATAACATATTTACCTAATTAAATATTTGTTAAAAAAATGTAATTGGGGTTTAAGCTCTTATATTATTAATGTTGTTTTGTTGTAAATTATAATTTTGTGAAGTCACCTTTTAGGTGATGAGTGTTTACCCTGAACCATGTTTAGCACATTTTACTGTAGTTCTCTCCACGGTACTGAAATGCATGTCAAAAAAACGTATAGTCAGTCATGAATTTCATATTTTAATACCATTTATAATAGTAAAAGTAATATAAATTAATTAAATATAGAAAATGTTTGCTCTTAGTTTATTAAGTGGAGATAATGGACGAAGCAATTGATATTACAAATTAAATCACATACAATTAAGTTTACTGAACTAGACATTTTAAGTAAAATGTACTTTTGTTTTAGTTCACATTACTTAATTTTATTAGGGCAACTTTTCTCCAATTTTTTAAAGGGAGAGTTCGGCCAAAAACGATATTAAACCCATGGCGGCGCTACCGGAAGGTAGTTATTTTCGTTAATAAAGTTTTAAATATGGATATTTCTGCAACAACACTGCGCGGATTACCCTCAGAAGACCTTTGTTTATCATCCTGGAGCCGTTTGGATTTAATTTGTGAAGGATGGATGCACTTTTTTTGGACTTGAAGGTCGTGGACTATGGGTGGACCCCATAACATTACATTTAATCAACTGAAATATCTAAAACATTTTCTAAAATATCCGAAAATGTGTTTGTCTGAAAAACGATGGACATATGCAACTCGGACAGCTTGGGGGTGAGTATATCATGGGTTTAATATTGTTTTTGGCCGAACTATCCCTTTAAGCAAATTCAACCAATTTACATCTTTTAATTGTAAACAGAATTAAAGCGCTGTTTTACGGGCTTTAAGACCCTGGGGAAAGCCTAGGAGCCATTAATGAAATATCTTGAAATAAAACAACAGAGGACCAAATCACGATAGCAAAATTAGTTTTCCGGTGCAATGTACATTATTTACAACAATAATCTGACATTAAATCAATGAATTAGTACTTCACCTCCCATGTAACAACATCAACTAGCCTATGTTATTGAACCAACATGGTTACAACACCGAATGCTTTTTCACATAATAAGAACTAATAACTTTAAATAATTAAATATTTGTTAAGAAAATGTCATAGTGGTTTAAGCTCTTATAATATAATGTTGTTTTGTTGTACATTTTGTGAAGTCACCATTTATGCGATCAGTGTTTACCCTGAACCCTGTTCAGCACATTTTATATGTAGTTCACTAGCGAGTTATGTCGTTGTTCGGGAAACGCACTTTTGGTTAACAGTGCACCCACACAAGTAGCTACACATTTCTGAATTGTATTATTGTAGGTAATATTAGATTAATTTATATTCATTATCTTTACAAAGCAAACTGACTAAGCAAATAAATAAATGAATCTCATCTGGGTAATTCAAGTCAGCACATATTGGAAAGTGTAAAACAAGTATATTTGGCGTAGCAGTGTACCTATGAGTAAATGTGTGTCACTTTAGAAAGTGCGGTAAAATGACACGGCACACGGTAAATGAGTCAAACATATGTTCTGAATCTGGGTAACTGCTGGCAGACTTCACAGAGTGGTCCAACAGTAAAAAGGATTACCTAACCCATTAGAGTGATTCTCCAATTTATAACAGAAGGAATGGAGAAAGGCTACAAACCACAAGGGGGCCAAAAGAAAAATAAATCTGGAGTTTCCTATTTCTAACGCATGTAGAGGTAATATGTGAGGGTTTAAATCACACGCCTTGTTGAAAAGACTTGTGTATTTACTCAGAGAGTGCACTCTCTCTCCCCAGAGGTCTGCTGTTGGGTAATAACGGCGAGGCAATGCATCCTCTCGCTGTTTACAGTGACAGAACATGTAGCATGTGTGCAGAAAACCAACACTGTCCAGCCTTGTTTGTGAGAAAGAGCGAATCAATTCTCTGGCCGAAATGCAGCTAAAACAAATTAGACTTCAAACAATTTCAAATATTCTTTGAAGGATGGGTAAGGGGTGTATTAAACGTCGGTAGACCGGCTGTGCTGTTTTGCTCAGCGGATTTTGAAAGCAAGGCCTGCAAAACACTTGTAACACTGTATACACACTTTATATTAATAAACATACACATTAAGTATATATTCCACCTTTTCTCAATCAGACTTGAATATATCTGCATTATATTTCTAAATAACATGTCCTGTTCTGGGTGTGTTCAGATGAGCTAACAGTACCAATATGCTGCTCTTACTATTCCTGCAGTCAACACAGTCTCACACCCATGGCGTCAATATTTGACGACACTTGACCATGCGTCAATATGTTGACGCGGAGGGTATACCTTTCGCGTCACTTTTTGACGAACTGGGGACTTCAATACTATTAGGTACGCGAAATTAAACAGTTGTCAACTGACATTGGGGTTAGGGATAGGTTTGGGTAGGGATGTCATTATGTAAATCTAACCCTAAACCGACGCGAAAATGGTAGAAAATGGTAAGAAAATAGGAAAGAGAATTTCGCGTACCTGATAGTATTGAAGTCCCCAGTTCGTCAAAAAGTGACGCGAAAGGTATACCCTCCGCGTCAACATATTGACGCATGGTCAAGTGTCGTCAAATATTGACGCCATGGGGTGAGACTGGGTTGCTGCAGTAGGCCTATACAGAATGTATACGTGCACAGTATGTACATTTTCTGAATGCATGTAGAATACCGATGTGTTATGAGTTACTATATTTACAACTGTATCCCACAATGCAATGTGCTTGACTATTTCCAGTATGATGGATGAACCAGAAGAAGTTACAGTTTTAAAAATTTATAATTTTACCTCTAATGCATGCAAAATATATTTTATTTCCAAGATGATAACTAGAAACCACTTGTATGCCAAGGTCTCCTTTTTTATGTTTAAAACATAGGAAGCAGTATAGTGCACAGCATAGTACGAATTGCATCCTGAAGAGCTTTTCTGCCTCATACTATGCACTGTAACCAAATGTAGGCCTATGTGTTTTCTTTCTCTTTCTCCTACCTTATTATTATTTATAGTATTAAAATAAAATAATTTGTGTTATTAATAATGCTTCATGTCATGTCAAACCTCAGCATGAACTTTACTTTATTTTCAATTATATGACAAATCTGGTTATTTTCTTTTACAGTAATATAATACAATCTGCAAGATATGCAGATCATCTATTTTATTTATTTATTTATTCTACTGTAACTGAATATGTAAAAATATAAACGGCAACACTTTGCAATAACGTTATATTTGTTAACATTAGTTAATTCATTAGCTAAAAGAAACTAACAATTAACAGTATTTATTCAATATTTCTTCTTTATTGATGCTAGTTCATGTTTATTTCAGCATTTACTGATACTTTTATTAAAATGAAAAGTTGTACCAAAATTAACAAATATTAATAAATACCTATTGATCATTGTTAGTTCATGTTAGCTAATGCATTTACTAGTGTTAAGAAATATAACTTTAATCTATAACCTTGATATATTTAATATTAACTGAGTAAGGTCATGTCAAAGACTGAAATTAATGTGAAATCAAACTTTAAAGCTCCTACACTGTAAAAAAAAAAATAATAGTAAAAATGTAATAATAAAAATTTAAAGTTTAATCAACTTGAATTTAAAAGTAATTTAAACTTTTTTGAGTAGTAAGGAGTTGTTATAAGTTATAAAAAGATAATAAGTTGAAATAGCTTATTACAACTTTACTTTTATAATTTATAGCAACTCCTCATAAATTAATTGTAATTTTAAATTGTACATTTAAATGTAACTTAAAAATGTAAGTCTCACAAGGATTTTAAAGTGTAATCTCAATATTAGATTTAGTGCTGGGCAAAGATTAATCGCGATTAATCGTATACAAAATAAAAGTGATTTTTTTTGCGTAATATATGTGTGTGTACTGTGTCTAATTATTATGTATATTTAACCACACACACATTCATATATATTTATTTCAGAATTGTTTTACTTATATATACATTTTTTTCATTTATATTTAATATAGAATATATACAAATATAAATAAATATATATATAAACATGTAAATGTTTCTTACATACATACATGAATGTGTGTGTATTTATTTATACATAATAATTACACACAGCACACACTCTATATATTATGCCAAAAATCACTTTTATTTTGTATGCGATTAATCGTATACATTGTATGAGACTTTAATCTGGATTTTGCAGACAGAGTCACGTGTTCCTAATATATGTTTTACCACACCGTAAAATAAAATCTGCGGTGTTCGTTACCAAACTCCTTTATAAAACTTTTGGTGAGAATACAGTTGAGTAAAAACACTCATCTGAAATTCCTCCTGTAAACATTATGCGTTGATAATTGCTCGGTGCCGCGCCTTTGGTAGCGCCGTAATCACTACAGGCTGCCGAGGGTTTTTTAGAACTAATGTTTACAGTTGTTTAGGAGTGGACAACAGGAGGCACTCAGAGGACAACAGGGTGTGTGTCTCTTCTCTGTAGATTGTGGTTAACCAGGTCTCATCTGGAGACCTTATGCTTGGCTCATCTCGCTCCAGTCCCCTTGTCTTTCCCCCTCTGATATTGTCTACATTCCACATCAGCTATCTCGGGCCGAACGTGTCATCCGCTGGTATGTGCTGATGGTTTGCTTTTAAGACTCTTTCATGTGTGCAGTGTGTGCAATAATTGCTGGATGGGATGTACTTATAATAAATCAATTTGTCATATAAGGAGAATCTGCTGAGAGGAAGGGTTCACGGGCAGGTTTGCGGCCTGTCGCGCTGCCTGATTCCCTGACTGTCGGTCCCACCCTGCGAGTCTGGTCCGTCGCCATCGCTTGCACTACTGTGTGGCGTGACGCTCTGCATTTTTACGACGAGCGGTTTACAGTATGTGGCTCATCTTTGACAGATTTTCTGCTGAACTACAGCTTTGCAAATTGGTGATTGCACAATGGCAGCTACATCCCAAATCTTGATTTTGTTTGCTGCGAAACGTGCATATTGTTGGGTCAAGAGTTCAAGTTATTATTTAAAGTGTCATTTGAGAATTTATTTAGAATCAAACTTGTCAGATGATGAATGTCTTATCTGGATCATGAAGCAATTAAATGGGTCACCTACATTGCCAGAACTGTGTTTGATTATTTGCAAGACTTGATAAACACTGACAAGATGCTAGGATGCTAAATGAAACGGTAACATACAGTATGTAGCATCTTTCAATGCTATGTCAGGCCAGGGCAGAACCTACATTAGCAGAGAAAGAGAAAAGGAGGAGGCGTGAGGTGATGGGTAGGCTGGGTATATCTGGGGTTGTATTATTCTGTAACACATCAGAGCTTGGGCTGATACTCAATCGGAACGGCCTGTATTTTCTTTCAAGGTCAAAGAGGGCAGCAGCTGGAGAGAATTGCATTAGCGGGGAGGGTGCTGGGTAAACGTTTGGTTTCCCCTACCATCACCATACACACTGGGATTATAGGAGGGCAGGTATACTGCACTTCATAGGCAACCAATTAACACCACCGTAACGGAAACCCCGTAAAAGCTCCCAATAAAATGTACGCCACAAACTTCCACTTTTTCATCCCGGGGCGAGCAGCACGCAGCTGTTAAACTGGCAGGTTTTTAAGCTTTGCTGATGGGTCCATGAGCTCCTAAAGATTTCTCAGCAGTGCTTCCTAAGGAGAGATGGAGAGTAAGCAATCAGCGCGCCAGACCTTGCAACACGGCAAAGGATGGCAGATAGCAGCACTGTATGTATCCTCCCCCCTCCTTTTGAAAAAGCGAGAAGTGGCTGATATTGATGTTGGGCCTGCACACAACAGGCTGGAACGGCCTGCTGGGAAGACTTGGAAGTTTGGTTGACTTCTTCATCCAATCCTTCGCTCCCCCGCCTGCCACACACCAACTGCTGGCATTTCAACAGCTTTGATACATATTTTAAAGGCTTTGGTGCATCAGAACTGTACTAATCTTAGTTAAAAGGGGCCGAACTGTACACAGATTTCAGTATGGTGGCCTACTGACTTTTGATGAAAATCTCTGGGAAGCAGGGTCCCGTGGATTGAGCACAGACGGACAACCTTTAATAGCGTAATTTTAAAGATTGTTAAACATGCACGCTAAGGTGATAGACAAAAAGAATTATGCCCTTTCAAAAAATGTACAAAAAGCAATGCTTCTCCAGGGCTACACATTACTTTCTCCTGTAGGCGCATGCGTAGGGTGGCCATCGTGCCAGTTTTCGGGTGCATTCTCCGGAAGTCGCGTTGCATGACCGCATACATCATTGAGGTTCTCACATTTAAGTTAAAATACATTAGAAAATTAAGATTTATTTCTTTTAAGACATACAATCATTGTAGTTTCATTCTTGCCTTGATATTCTTGCCTTGCTTTTCTGAAATTGAACTCGAAATATTAAACCTCAATGATGTATGCGGTCGACCAACCGGCGACTTCCGGAGAACGCACCCGAAAACATGTTCGGGGCGTGTCCGGCGGAACTGGCACGAATGGCCACCCTGCGGATACGTGACCTACACATACAACGTTTGCAGGGTTTCAAAAATCTGCCGGGGCATGTACAGTACGCGCAAACTCTTCTGATGACAAATATTGCATCACACACTGTACGCGGACCCTAAAAATATACTTCGGCCTTTAGATTAAAACCATGCTATGTCACGAAACTACTGCTAGCTAAGCGCAAGCACCACCTGTTCCTATAGCTAAATAGGTAGAAAACTGCATGGGTCATATGGGTTTGAATTGTTTAGGTTACAAGGACTGTCGCTATGCTGTACATATGAGTTGATCAGACAGCATTCATCGGCAAAAAATGACTCAAAACATATCCTGATAACAAAACAAATTAATCTATATTACGCCCATGCACTTACCAGTTAAATAACAGAGTATGAATACAAGCTCCCTTGCTTGATAAGAGTGATGAATGCCAATCTGTGAAAATCTATCTTGGCATTTTACAGTTGTGATGATGTATGGTTTGTTTGTCACACAATAGTAATATGAGAGGAGATCAATGTCAAAATGTTATTTATTTTAATTCCCTCCGCCCAAAAGCCGTACCGGGTGCTTTGCACAAACTGCGAAAACTAACGTTAGTTTGACTTATTGTGCGATGTCCTTTATCTTCTATGGGTCGTTCTTACCCAGCATGCCGTTAAAAAGAAATGTCTCGCTGTTTATTAAACCATCACCCCCCAATCCATCCCTTTCTTTCACAAACCTTGCAGTTTATTGTTGCCAGGGGTTTGAGATATGCATCTGATCATTTCCTCATTCCCGGCAAATCTCTGACATTAGTGGCGTTTGTGTCAGCGCGCACGTAAATCTTCCTCTATCTGCCGGGAAGAGCCACGCAATATGACTCAGACTAAGTGATTGCACGGCTATTGTTGTTGCGAAACAGACAGCGAACAGAAGAAGAGAGGGGTTAGGAGAGTTGACCACATGCTGGACAATATTGGTGGCAGATGTGGCCACCAGATCACAAGCAAACCAGGATGGCATTTCCTCAGGATGGGGATATGTATTTTTCGAAAACTTTGATGTGAGTGCCTTTCAGAAATAAGCACGAATTGGCGTGCGCCTTTTAAGCATAGGGGATGAACTGAAAAATGAACCTCGCATTTTGGCTTTTAGGACAGCAAGCACGATTAGCCTTACTGGTCATGGAGCTATTTTACTTTAGCTTAGTTTGGGTGGCGTTTCCTCAAACAAAACTGTTATGGTGTTTTAAGTCCTTGCCCAGATGCTTTGTGAGTGTCCTGAACTTGATGATATGGGACTGCGATGGTGTTTCGGGAGGTTGCTAAAGTGTTGCTACCTGTAGGTAGTTGCCGGGGTGGAGACCCAAGTCAAAAGAGTCATCCACGGGTGTCTATGACATTCTGTATGTATCTCCATGTGCGTACCACATTGCCTTGGCAAGCATTGCTAACTACTTAGTTATGAAATTGAGAACTTATGTAAAGACAGTAAAAACAACACGACTGTTTAGTCTCGAGCTAATATTGATTAGCATTGCGTTTTCTATGTGTTATATCAGTAGAGCTGCGCTTTCTTACCTCAGCTTTATTTGAATTGGCTTTGAAATATGAGGAGTTTGTTTTGGTGTCGCGATATCATCGAACATATGTCGCACTGTACGTTAACGCCCTGAATGCTAACGCGTCCTTTGCTAAGCATCAAGGTTGGACGACATCAAACACCTCCAGGTCACAGAGGCAAACAGGAATAAAGAACTGGTTAGACTCAACTGTGTCCACATTCTCTAATGTATACTCAACCATATCAGTGTTTGATCTACGACATCAAACTAATTCATCATCTATGGCTGCTCACGGTGATTCAAACACCCAGAAGTCATCACCGGCTCAATAATACACAGCAGTCTCGCAAGCGGACACGAGTCTGTTAAGTGGCGGGTTTAGATTTTGATTCACCAAGAAAAAATCTACATGGGTTGTGATACAGATTAGAGGAAGCGATCTGATATCGGCCTCTGCAGTGCACATGTGTGGAGAGGGAATAACCGAGCCAGGCCCCAGCTGCTGGGTGACACTTCAGATTCATCCGTTCCTCTTTGTACAGCCCTCTGGAATTAACCCAAACCCACAATGGCATCACATCAGAAAGGAGCACAGGAAAGTCTGACTTTATTATCCGTCTCTAAGGAAATTTTCATGTGGAGGGATAAAGCTCCGTAAGGGCCGTCTGCTGTTTATTAGGCACAGCATAAGACAATAGCAGCCTTGGGATGGGTCAGACAATACACTCTCGCTTTAAGTTTGAAGGACCGTTCCCGGAGAAACGTACATGCTAAGACGTTAAGAAGTACAACTGTCTGTGTCACATCTCTGCTACTTGTTGTCATTCGCTCTTTCTGTGTGTGTTTGTGCATTTGATTTGTGTTTACAGATTCATAACCCCAAATGTTCAAATCCAAGCGAAGCCACTATAAACATTTCCAGAGATTTTCTGCAGCCAGTCTAAAGAATATAAAGCACAGATTTATTCATTTAACCCTTTGATACATCATGTTCACAAGACCATTTAAGTTGTAATGTTACATCGAAACCTCCATGGCTGATTTGAACCTAATCTGTAATACTAAGACTGTTTTCTTTTTATGGCACTTTTTATGTATACATGACCATGTAAGTGCAAATGGCTATCAAAAGCAGTGATGCTGATGCAGCATAGTTATTTTAAGCTAAAAAATGAAATAATATTTCCTGTTATTTAATTATTATTTTGTTATTTTTATCAACTGCCTAGAAATCTCACCAAAATTATATTTATCTTGTATACAGCTCAGTGGTAGAGCATTGCATTTGCAGCATAAAAGGTCATGGGTTCGGACCCAGGGAACATAAATACTGATAAAAATGTATTGCTTGTAATGCAAGTTGCTTTGGATAAATGTGTCTGCCAAATGCATAAATATATCGGTCATATTTAAGAATTAATACAAACTACATAACTACACAACATATTTACTGAATCTACACTTTCTGAGAAAAAGGTACAAAAGCTGTCACTGGGCTGGTACCCTTTTAAAAAGTCCATATTAGTACCTACATAACGGTACCAAATATCTGTATTTATCTACCTTAATGGTACATATTAGGACCTTTATAAAGGGTACCGTCCCAGCGCTTTGACATTTTTCGGAGAATGTATAACACACACACACACTGGCTCACTACTAGCAGTTGTCTCTTGTTGCTGTGTAGCGTGAGAGCAGATCTCTCCCACCCTCACTGGAACCAGAGGCCCTGCCTCATCCGGTGGCATGTTCTACAGCAACCCATTGCTCCTGGGATGAAAAGACGATGACCAAGGTATTCGTCCCATTCAGCCTCTATTGTTGTTTTGGAAACAAGGAACAGCAAAGTAGTCAAACCATAACATGGCGTATGGCAACTGTGGATGTGTGTGACTACTGGACTCCCCGACTTGCAGTTCCCAGCAGGGCCCGACCATTGTTGAAGGTATTCACCCAGTGCACTCATGAAACTAGATAAATGGATTAGTTCTTTAGAGATACTGGCGGCATCTTCAAAAAGACAACACCATGGGGTGGTGGGGGGGAGTCGGAGGGGATGGATAAAGGGGGTTTTGGGTGGGGGCAGTTGTTTTGTAAGGCAGGGGGTGTAAATGAATGACCTGTTTCTGCCAAAAAGACAAGACAATGATAAACTTTCGTCCCCACTCACCTCTCTCTCTCTCTCTCTCCTATGCTGTGACAGATATCCGAGCATCATAACAGAGATTATGTCCAAGTGTCATAGGTATTGTACAACAGTAAATGGAAGCAACAGTTGAAATATCATTTTCATATCAATTCTCATTATTCGTTTTTATATAATTTTATTTTGTCAAACCGCATAACATGATCCGTGGATTATGGTAATGATTAATTTGATTGTTTATTTTTCTTGCCCTCTCTCAATTTGTGTACCGCCCACCCTTGCATTTTCCTTTATTTCGTTTCGTCCTCTTTGGCTTGCATTTATTGCCCAGGGCGTCTTGTGAGAGTTGCTGGAAGTGTCAGAGTAATTATGGGCTCCAGCCCCGTTTATTTCTCGTTAGACAATTGACTGTACATCAAGTACAGAATGAGTAATTGCGTGTGTATTAGTGAATCCCAGCCCGATGGCCTCCAGCACAAACCCCATGCCAGCACAGGACAAAAGATATAAATGAAACACCGGGAGCTTATTTAATTTCAACCACAACTTGCTCACGAAAAAGATAAAGACGAAATATCGGAGAAACAAAAGAAATTTGTACACCTGCCCTTATTTAATATATCTCTGTCCATTTAACGAATTACTTTATTATTTATATTATTACTTCATATTATTATTATTATTATTATTATTACACTAGTCATTTGTTTAAGCAAGATTATGGTTAACATTTAATAAATTCTCCGTGCCGAAAATAATCGCAAAATTACTGTCGTAAAATATTTGTAAAAAGGCAGCTTGATGCTTTTGGTCTTTAACGATTTACATTATTTTATTTACTGCTGTATAATGGCAAAATATGAGCGCATAGGTTTATTTCTTCACTTACTTTTAGTTACTAATTAAATAACCATTATTTTGTCATCATAATTATTTTGGAAGAAATCCCCAAACAAATATTTAACTGCTATAGGCCCTAACGGTGAAATATATCGAAGCCTATGTTTGTTTACCGACTATTATGTTCCTAATTAAATAATCATTATTTTATTCAAAAGAAATCTGCCAAAAATATTTTGTTTGTTTGTTTGTTTTTATATAAAAAAAACTTGAATAACGTAAATATATTTGGTCTTTCTATATGTGTGTTATGATTAGTTTTTGAATAGCCTTTAAAAATCTATACAATGTAAAATTTTTAGTCAAAAATCCTATTTCTTAGATATAGAATAAGCAATTATGATTGACCTTATTTTGGTATGAATTAATAATTGGATCAATCTGTGTTATATGATTTCATCTATCAGTAAAACGTCAAATGTTTGAAAATGGATATAGATACAAAAAGTGCAGATTTCTCCATCTAAATATTATATGTAGTTTCCAGGAAAAAAAAATGTTGACAAAAAAAGTGAATGAATTTCTTTTCTGTTTGAACTACATGTAATGACTCTTTCAATCCATAGAGGTCGCTGCAAGCTTTAATTTATTTGCAATTCTGCACCTTGCTTCCTGTATCAATAGTTTTGAATGTAAGAAAAAAAAAAACAGCAACAACAGGCAACACACTTATCCTAAATAAGTGTCATCCTAAAATCCTAAAATCGTTTATCACGCGACTCATTTCAAATATTAACCCACGAGTTATTTTCTGTGTGGTTCGTTTAATCATTAATTGGGAAAATGCTCACAAAATGATATTTTTTTTTGGTGATTTATCCAGGTTTATAATATAAATATAAATAATAAATAAAATGGAAAAGTAAAAATAAAAATCGAAAGGATATTATTTGTAAACATCACGAAACGCTCTGTTACATAGCCTATTACATTTGACATATAGGCTATAGGCTACTACTTGAATTAACAAGCAATACTGTCTAATTATTAGGCGATTTGTAAACAGTATAAGCTGTGCTGTCATGAGCTATTTCTGAATGACGCTCATACAGACACTCCCTCTGAACTGAATGTCACTTTCCTCAGCAAATTAATAATTTATTATCGTATCGAGTTTTTTTTCTCTCTCTTTCTCTTACTGACAGATTAGATTTTAACCATTTGATTTTGTTTGCACAGGGCGTTCCCACATTATTACTTAATGATATTCCCAGCTGCTTCGGTCCATTTTCCGCCGCCAACAGCCATCTGGTCTCTTATTAGCACCTCAATGCATTTCCAGCCAGCTCCATTTAACAATTGAATCTGAGCACTTCTGCAAAATATTTTAAGATCTATTTTAGACCCTAAATACAGGCAGCTTCCTCTCTCTTTAAAAAAAAAAAAAAAGATATTAACGGAGATTAATTAAAAAAGTAATAATAATAATAATAATAATAACAAGAACGAATTAAAACATAACTGCACATAAATAAACATTAAAAAACGTCCTAGAAAGTGTTATGCCATAGAATTACCATTTTAGTTCCCCAAATAACCTTATACAGTTTTTGTATAATAATTCCTTGCCTTATAATACTCCGTTTGTGCACCAGAAAGGTTCTGTGCATGTTAAAGGTTCTTTACACCCTGACAACATTTATTCACTAAAACGTCCACCTTTCCAGAAATCACAAAACCCCAAAAGAGTACTTTGAATTTGTCTATAATTTCATTTAGTTTATTAGACAAAATATATGATCTGAACAAACTCCGTCAACTCACTATTTACAAATGTGGGTCACCTTAAAGGAAAACACCAACACATAAAGACAAAATAAGCCTACCAAATGTCCCACGGTAAGGAAGGGATCACAGGTGTCATTATGTACAACTCCACTGGTGCTAATCAAACTCGCCGATTTGCTTTAGAGTAACTGAACGTTATGCTGAACTGATTTCGTCTGTATTGTTCCATTATGAGTGCTATCAGTCTTTTTTTCCAGGGGAAAATGTCTTGATCAAGCGGAAGAGAGAGCTGTTAGGACCCTCTGTGTTGATTCCTGTTGGTTTCTTGGGCTGAGAAGAGAAAGAGAGAGAGAGATGTGATGTGATGTCCCATCTCCACAACACTGTGTGACATTTCATTGTTAGCCACAAAATAAACAGACCCCATCGGTTACACTTTATAATATATTGTATTAGAAATTTTATTAAAATAGCAAAAAAAAAAAAAATTTAAATGCATGTTACAACAAGTAATCATATAAATGAATTTGTGTAGTAATATTATAATAAAATTGTAAGACATTAATGTAAACGAACTAATAATCCTTTAAACATTATATTGTTATTAATATACGTTATTGTAAACTCAAAAGGCCTCCTATCCATATATTTACAGAGAAGCCCATTTCTGCCGTAAACACACACTTTTATTACGGTATCGAGATTTACTATCAAATCCACTGGTGCAATTTTTCCCAATAGGAACTATACAATTATGAGTCAAGTCACAGAAAAAAATGGCCTGGTAAAAATGTGGCACTTAAAAGGGGAAAGTTTCAGCAAGACTGCTCCCCCGAGGTTCAATTTTCCCAAGGGTCTTTAGGAAAGGCACACAGCTTTGGCGACTTGATAAGTAGTTACTCTCCTGAGAGACAGAGAGTGTGTGTGGGGAGGGGGATTCGTGGCCCTTTGTCACCACGAAAAGCACAACTATTTATTATAAGCGCTAAGCGCAGATTTTTCTCTGCCTGTCTTCTTGGAAATAGCTTTATCCAGAGTTTTTCTCAGATAAGCGGATTTTCTCAGATAAAAAATTCGTTCGGAATAGGCATTTATAAACCTAATAATAATAATAATAATAATAATAATAATAATGCAAATTTACCTGTCATGAAGAGGACGAAACGATGACTTTAAAGGTTGCGTTGGTGACTCATTTCTGAGGTTTTCCCGATCTGACATGAATAAAAAACGTCATTAGAAATTACGCTAAAATAATTATTCAGAAAATACACATGAATTGCCTCAATAATAATAATAATAATAATAATAATAATAATAATAATTGCAGATGTGGTCCCAAAGTTGTGTGCGTACCTATGTGTTTTGGACTGAGGTCCTCTGGCGCCTTGTCACTGTTCATGGCTGCCATAGATGACACTAGCACAGACGTGGGCTGCTGCTGCTGCTGCTGCTGTGAGTGGACGTGATGGTTATGGTGATGCTGACTGACACCCAGGAAAGACCGCACGTTCAGCAGTGAGTTCTGGCCCAGGAATGCGCCATTTGTCCAGTTGTGAAACTTTCCAATCTGGCACGTGTACAGTCCGTGGCTGGGCAGGAAAGCCGGGTGAGACCCCGCGTGAGTGGTTGGAACAGTGGGTGACGTGGGTTTCTGCGAGCTATCCGGACTGGTCGCGGTTTCCGCTAACGACCATATTTTGGGCTTATTGCTAACCGGAACTTGAAAACCTCCCTGTCGACCCGGGGACAAGACACTGGTGTTGTTATTATTTGCGTCTGATGGCTCTTTGCTTGCGTTTGATTTTGATTTGTCGAAGGCCTCGTGAGCCTGGAACGCAATCGCGTGGCGTTTCTCTTCAAGTTCCCCGCGCTTCTCCTCGTCCTCCTCGTTGCTTTGATCTCCGTCATTGTCATCGATCTTGTCAATATCAATGCTCTCTAAATCTATTTCCTCCTCGTCTTCGTTCTTCTCGGCGTCCCCCTCGTTGTCGCTACCAAATATGTTGCCATCTTCATCCTCTTTACTTCTTCCCCATGTCACCTTGTTCTCCTTCTTAAGTCTCCGCCTGGCGTTGGCGAACCATGTGGACACTTGCGTGAGGGTCATCTTTGTGATGATGGCCAGCATGATCTTCTCGCCTTTGGTGGGATAAGGGTTTTTCCTGTGCTCGTTGAGCCAGGCCTTCAGAGTGCTGGTACTCTCCCGTGTGGCGTTTTTAGGCCTGGCAGGGTCTCCATACTGAAACTGCCCATAGGGGTAAAAAGCAGGGCCAGTGTGGGCAGCAAAGCTTGCAGGGTGAACACCAGGGCTGTCTTTTAAATCATACTGCGATCCCTAAAAAGATTGACAAGTTAAAAGAAAGAAAAACATTAGTATTTTGTTTTGATTGATCTTAACAACATGAACAACATTTGCTAATATGCTGCAACTCATCCGTGAAAGTAAAATTTAACTTTCACTTTCTCTAAAAATCATGTCCATGTTGTGGATATTTTTCTGCATAACACATACTTCTCAGTTTATCGTTGGATATCTAAGAAACTCGACTGAAACTCTGTTTTTCAAATCATTTAAATGTTTTACATTATTTTCCCGACCTTTTAAAACTTTTTGACCTTTGACCAGCATGAAAAGCTAGGCCACAGATAAAAATAAAACAAAAACATTGATTAAACTAAACTTTGATAAAACTACTATTGTGGAAATTCTGTATGATGACTGTTTTGAGTAACCCAGTCTCGCGTTTTTACACCGGGATTTGTATTATATAATGTATATTTAAAATAAACCGTAATGTGATCCCGTGACGTAGGCCCTTGCAACCAACATTAATATTATAAATATAACATGACCCAACAAAAACCTATTTAAATGTGCTTGAGGGACTCACAATTAAAATGTGATTTTTTTGCGGCATTATAATAGAAATTAATAATTGTTCAAATGAATGAGATTAATTGTTATAGGTTTTTGAATCACAGTTTGGCAAATATCTCACTCGTTTTTCTTTATTTATGTAATGACATTTTGCTGCTGTATGCTATATTATTTCTTCAATCTAACACGAGGTAGTAAACTGTAAAATGCAATTTTGATGCATGGATAATTATTGCTATATTGTTATCAAGTTATACAATAGGCATTTCCCAAGGCGAAACAATCTGCCAAGTCCTCAATCGAAACCATTTCAAATAATAATTTTAAATTGTTCTTATAAGCAAGTATGAAGCATTTGAGAAAGCATTTTAAAAATATTATTATTAAAAACGATTCTTCAGCCCAAAATCAAAGATAAAACTTTTGCTGGTGTGATCGTCCCGTCATAAAAAACAATTGTATTATTATTATTATTATTGTTTTGCTCTATTTGGATTTTATGCAGGTCAGATCCGCATGGTAAATGTCGTTTAAAATGGCCCAGTTAAAGTGTTAAAAGCTGCAATTTAATTTGCCATGCACAGTGCAAGCTTCGGCACTTTACATTAATCGTCCATGTATAGCAAGCACTAAAAAATTGAAATTTCTTATAGAATATGAGGCACTGAAAACAGTACAAAAGCCAAAACATGCGACAAAAATCAGCCTTTGTGGATAAACATTTAACAAGCATTTAATTTTCTTACCATTTGGGAGAAAAGAGCCAGATCGGCGCTGGTATAAGGCAGAAATGCGCTGTAGTTGTGCGCGTACGGGTACATGCCCAACACCGAAGATACCGCTGCGGCCGCCGCGGACGCGCTTCCCCCGATCTCAGCGCTCCCTCCACGGGACGAGGGAGTCAGCACTCCCGGACGGTCACCTCCATACACCGCCTGGGAGGCACTTAAATACTGCGGGTAACCCAGCTGGGGGAAAGACATCTCCGTCGCCACGTCGGAAGCCAAAATAACCCAAAAAGCGAATAGCCAACCAACGTAAAAAGTGAAAGAGTTTCTCTCGCGCGCAGCACAGGGTGAGAATGGTAAATGCTCGTCTTTAAATCTCAGCTTCTCTTTTCCAGCAAGTCCGTCGGATGTGATCAGATCAACAATTGAGCTCCAACTGATGTCTCTGCCCCTAGGTCCTGGGCTGATCTCTCAGATACAATTTGAAGTTGATGCTTTGATTGGCGTCCCAGGCTCCTCCTCGTTGGCGCATGTGGTTAGTGCATTGGCCAGGGCCACTTTTGCACTGTTTGGAGGATTGTATGTTAAATGTTTAGCATTAGAATCTATTCACTGTAGTGTGACAACCTGTCTACGCGATTTTACAGCTGCCCAGCACTGGGGAAATAGACTGATAGGCACGCGGAACTTATTTGAATGGCTAACAATTCACATAAACACTGGAGAATTAAAACAACATTCACGATGACACTGATCTTCATGAGGTATTGGCAACGAAACAGCTGTTTTCTTTTTGAGTTGCATATTTGCAGCGAGTTATTGGTAATATTGTGCATATTTATAAACATTTGTTTAAAAATATACATACAAATATATTTTTATTACAGGCTTCATTATTTAACTGGAGTGGGCTTAATACTAATAATACTTTTTTCAAAAATACAATTTTTAATGCATGCACTTTTTAATGACATTTAGTTTGGATGTTCTCTTCGGGTAGGCTATATCTTGCTATTTACTGTATGCAGAACTACAAATTTCTTCTTTATTTGATTTTTGGTAAAACATAATTGTATAATATTGGTTGTAGTTGATATTAGATAATTTAATGATTTTGCAAAAAAATTACCCGAAATTCTTCCCTTCTTATTTTTTCCTCACACACACGCACGCGCGAGCACACACACTTATAACCCAGAGGCACTTACAAGCATACACACGGGGGTGGGGGCATTGGGGGACTTTGTATTTATGTTTCATTGTTAAATACTGAACGAGGTGATGTCGTGTATAATCGTGAGCACTTCATTAACATGCATACAAGCTCCATTTAGCTACGAACAGCCCAAAATATGAATACCTCTAATAACAGCCGTGACAGATAAAGGGATTGCATGTGGTCTAACAGTCCTGATTTAATCTTTGTGTGGTAAAAATAATGTGGTTATTCCACCACATCTTCACCAAAAGTAGTCCCACCAATAGGGGTTAAAAATGAATTAAACTTGCCTCACACCTGCTTTGGCAAACATTTATGTATCAGAAGGGACAAATATTTACTGCCTTTCACCATTTTTAGACGAACGTGCTTTTTCGACGATTTTATTTTCGATGCTAACTTGTTATTTATTTATTTTCTGAATATTATTTTATTTGTATGCTTGTCATAGTATTGAGTTTTATATAAACAAAATGAAATATGTAAATAAAATAGAATTTGAATTAATTTGTTTGTATTTGCATATAGCCTACCCAAACTGAATTCAGTTGCGCTCGTGTCCACGGTCCGGCATTGGGCTCGCAGCTCAAGCGCCTGTAAAGTTGTGCTCGTTGAAAGGATCTAGTGGATTTAATAGTTTAACGGCTCAGATGAAACCAATGATTATGATCTGGCCCAGATGGCCGCGAGTGGAGGATCTGTTGAAAATATCTGAGGGCACTGATGCCAATCACAGGAACACATCAGACAGAAGGAGGAATGGCAATGATGATAACCCGCTAAGAACCAGCAGAGCTGAAGATCATGAAGATATGACACTGAAAATACGATTGAGACAGAGACGTTAAAAAGGACATCTGAGAAATGATGAAAGAAAGACTTGTGCAACTGAATATTTATTTTTAAATAATTATAATTTATTTAAAAATATAAACACACAGTTTTTATGTATTTTTTGTGATTATATTAAAATTTCATATTGGCTGTAAACTAATTTTATATTTTAGTTCTTATTCTGCACATAGCGTTAGCAAAATAGCATTTACTTCGAAAAAATTTAGATAGCTATATAAATAATTGTATTTCGTAATTGTTCGTTTTTTTCAGATTTTCAGTTTTTCTTGACCGCAATATAAAATTTCCTCTTTCGGGTCAAGGAGGAAATAAATCGCAAAGAGGTTGAAGTTTGACCCTCGTCAAACAATGGCACGTGTAATCTATGGGCAATAAAGCGTGTTCACACTTAACTGATTTATGGGGCTTGTTAAAGTCCCATTATCACTTTCCACTGCAACAAGCAAAAGACCGATGCAACTTCACTGGATACCCGTAGCCTGACATTTACAACTTCCATGTTAAAGACATCATTACACTGAAGGTGTTTTCTTAAAATTATAGAGGTAATTATATCACAGCCCGTATGCAGTGACAGACGTGTATAAGTATTATTTATGGAAAGCAGCACACTGGTTCACATCCCCTAAAGCAAGGTTTATTTTTCTTCTCTTTTAGTCCTATAAATACCAAACCTCAACTTTGCAAAGCAGTTATTACAGGGTGAATTCTGTTTATTTTAAAGGTTGATTTGACATTAAACTTTGTTTAGATTTTGGACATCTAAACCAAAAAGCACTACACACTATTTAATGCCATAGTTGTGTCTATTTAGAATCTAAATGATTCCAAAGTTTGCTTAAGAGATTTAACATTACATTAACATGGAGTAAACAAATAAAACAAATGATGAACTGTCTATATTCAGTTTTTTTTCTTTCCCATTAATGCACAAATACTAGTATTTTGTCTTCAAACTGTTTTGCTCCATGCAGACTTCACAAGATGGATCTTACAGCACCCTGTTTGTATTTGGATTTCATAGAAGTCAAAAATCAATGCGTTCCTCAAGCATGTCAATGTACGTTCTTTAACTACAGGTGTAGGGCAATTCATCGAACACTGTGAAACTCATGTAGCACAAATGAAAGCAGGGAATGGCATTCAACTAAACTGTCAACTATAAACAGCCAAAAGCGATGAGATCAAAGGCATGCGCCAGAGTCTCTTCTCTCTCTAGATTACAGCCCTAACGGTTTGAACCCTTAATGCTATTAAAAGGAACCAGGACATCTCTCCCAACCATGGTTACAGAGTAAATCCCCTCTGGACTCGGAGATGACCAGAGCCAGACTGGAGTCAGCAGTGGTCAGATAGGGCTTTCGCACAAAATTTCAGCACCAACCATCATTGTAACATTTTATCCACAGGGTCTTTGGGAGAGATGCTCTAAATTTGCAGATTTAACTTAGACTTGTGGTTTACAGTTAAAGCAACACAGACTTGTGAGCTAATATGATAAAGCCCATGTGTGTCTGTAAGAATAATCACTGTGTGAGCTGGACATGAATTTAGACTGAACCTGAGGTACAATATTTACTTTCAGCATTTGTAACTAAAATACTATTAAGTCTATTACTTTAAATGATTTTTAGGATTGTTGCAACTATGGATTCTATTGGATTGTCCTCCCTATAGGTGCAACCATAAATAATGATAATACCCATGATCATTTAGTAATTTGAGAATGTCTTGTAAATATCACTGTTGGGAACATTTATCATTTTAGTGAGTCTGAAACATCCCGGACCACACATGATTGCCCCCTATTGCACCCGTCTGTCTTCAGTAAAACAAAGTTGACACGAGGTTAAAAATCTGTGGTATGCCCCTCCCCTCGCCCGGGAGAGATTAACAAATTATATGTGCTGAAATATTCAAGCCAAATTCTGAATAGGCAGTTATCCACCAACCATCACCGTGCACCGTCTGCTCCCAGCCCACAAATAAAGTTTAGCCAATAACTCTGAATATCCCTGATGCCGCAATAAACCAGAGAACAGTTAAACGCCTTATTAGAGTCCTGCAGCAGGAATTTGATAGGAATGCCTGTACCACACCCAGGTACGGAAAGAGGGAATTTTCAGGCTAATAAAAGACGTGTGTGGAAATGTCAGAAGGGCAGAGCTCAGTGTGTCTGGCTGACAGCAGAGCATATGGAAGAAGGTTTTACCTCATTGTAGTGACACCCTGGCAATAAAACTCCTACACTAGTGGGCATCTGCTGCCTTGGCACTTGTCTCCGAACTTTCCAATCACAGTGGTAATCGCCAGAACCGAACTATTGTCTATTGTGCACCATGCACAGCTGTAGATTTACCATTTTTGCAAATCAGCATTTTCCAAATATCAACTGAATATTCTAATGAAAATTCATATAGATTGGGGCTAGTTTATCACAAATGCTATATGTCATTATCTATAAGATTTGAATTGGGGCAAGTTGTCACAAATGTTTTTTTTTGTGTGTGTGTAATTGTATGTAGGATATAGGCAAAATAATAGATTTATATTTTTGTATGCAACCATTAAATAAAATTTTGTTTCCTCACTGGATTACATATAAATATTGCTGAAATTATATGATGTATTTATTTATTGGCAGCAATGTTTTTTTAACAAATTTGCTTTTACAGTATATCAATGATTAGTGCTGGATCGCTCTACAAACGTATATATAAAATCTAAATTAATTAAGATAATGATCTCAGTGGCATAGTTGACTGATGTATATTGCTGTGTGTTTGGGTAAATCAGTGTTGGATCCCACACCTCTTGAAACAC
This sequence comes from Paramisgurnus dabryanus, assembly GCF_030506205.2. NCBI lineage: Eukaryota > Metazoa > Chordata > Actinopteri > Cypriniformes > Cobitidae > Paramisgurnus > Paramisgurnus dabryanus. The sequence goes on along the minus strand of NC_133349.1, from coordinate 29,545,871 downwards.
GTGCAGGGTTTTTAGTAACAACAACAACAAAACGTCCTCCCACCACCCACCTACCCGGTGTGCTCACATATCAAAGGCTGGCCAGGGTGCGCTGGCCATCCCAAAGGGCATTGTCAATGCTGATTAGCGGGTGGGTCACCTCTCTGATGTGACTGGCTACTGAGAGAAAAGGAGAGAGAAAGAGAGGCAGAGAAATGTGAGAGGGGATGTTAATTGTTTTGGCTCTTTTCTAAGGAAAACATATCACCATGTGATCTAGTAGAGGTTAAGTACCCTCATTGCCACAGGGCCAGAGGTAATTAATAGACAGAATGGCTGTGTTTATGTGCATTAGTCTTTTATGGCTCTTTCAGTTGTAATGGTTTGTTAAATGGAGGCCTCCTCTCACCACAGATTGCAGGCTGATAAAAGACATCAGGTGGCCCGTGTTTAAAATCTCAAGCGCTCACTTAATCCAAACTAACACCTCACAAATGTCATTCACGAGTTTGAGCAAAGCAGACTTAGGCCACTTTATTCTTCTGAACATTTAACTGTTGAAAGTTGTAAAAAAATATTTCCTGTGTTAAAATAATAATAATTACAAAACAAGTCTGTGTGAAATGATATGTTTATGTGCTGCATGCAAATTAAATACTTCCTTCAAAACAGAGGGAATTTTCTCATTTCATCTATATAAACTATTTGTTTTAATGAATGTGCTAAATTTACATTTAATATATTTAAACTCCCCCAGCCCCACCCATGCAGAAACATACAGCCAGAATGTTATACAGAACATAAAAAGTTTGCATTTTCAAACCACATTACTTAAATTTGAGATAAGCCTGTTCAAATGAAGGATCTGTGGCACGTACATATGTTTTGATGTGCAGATAACGTATGGGGCAGAGTGTTACACTTTTAAAGGGATAGTTCACCCAAAAATGAAAATTATGTCATCATTTCCTCATCCTCATGTTGTTGTAAACCTGTATGAATTTCATTTTTCTGATGAACACAAAAGAAGATATTCTGAGAAATGTTGGTAAGCACAGCAGACTGTAACCATTGGCTTCCATAGTAGGAAAACCAAAGAAAGGATGTGTTAATTTAACACATTGTTTTGTGTTATCCTATTCAACACATTATGTGTTATTTTAACACATGATGTGTCATTTTGTGTTGATTTTGAGTTCAAATAAATAGAAGGGATAACACAAGATGTGTTATTTTAACACATCAGTTTTAAGAGTGTATAATGAAATTCAATGGGTACCATCAACTGTGTGCTTACCATCATTTATCAAAATATTTTCTTTATCATTTATCACAATGCTTCCATAATGGCTGTGGTGAACTATCCCTTTACGATTGGTTGGCACCTTGGAGGCTGACATTTACAGTGGTGGCCAAAAATATTGGCACCCTTGGTAAATAAGAGCAAAGAAAGCTATAAAAAATTAATCTACAATGTTTCTACATTTAAGCTTTAATTAAATAATAATAATTATTATTATTATTTATTTATTTATTTATGATGTTTCACAAGTAAAATAATTGAAAGTGAGGGGGGAAATTACATTATGGAAATAAATTAATTTCTCTAATACACACTGGACACAATTATTGCCACCTCATTATTTAACACTATTAGCTACCTCTGTTTCCAAGAACTGGATGGCTATGGCAGAACCTTGATTTTGTGTAACCCATTTTTTTGTTCATTTTTATGTTTGTTTTGAATGAATGTCTTGATGAAATATTTAACCACAATCCATTATACGATTTCTTGCAGAGCAAGTCAGGTTTTGACTTTTTATCTGTTGGTATTTTATATAATCCTCAAAGCCATGTATCTGAATAAGATGTCCAGGACCTCTGATATAAAAGTAGGTTCACAACAATGAAGGGCCAGCAGTATATTTAACTGTAGACATGGAGCACTTTTTAATCCCTGTGTGCACCAAAGCCATGTTTCCTAAACTGTGTAACAAACAAATTGATTATGGAGGTGTGTTTTCCTTATTTTTCTGACCCCAAGATTCAAATGATTTCTGAAGTTCTCCATCTGGGATCGTTGGAGAGTCTTTGTCCACTCAAATTATTCTCCTTGCTGAGCATTAGGATGATATAGACAAATGTCCTTCCATACAGATTTGCAAACTCTCCAGTCGATTTAAACAACTTTACTATGGCTCTTCTGATTTTGCCAAGTGGTTGATGTCCTCAGGGCAACATTATGTTGACCACGGGACAACATTTCAATCAACCAATCAGATTTCAGAGTTTACTAGTTGTTTTAAGTTTAAGCTTGCAACAAGGATTAGCTGCTTCAAGACCATTGTTTTCACTTATCATTATCCTCTGATTTTAGGGTTCTGTTATGGATAGGGTTGGGGTTTGGGGTGGGTTTAGGTTTTATTTACAAAAATGTTGTCCTTTCGGCAACACAATATGTTGCCCTGAGGACATCTCTCACTTGGAAAAATCAGGTGGAGGTCTTCACAATTGCCTTGATTTTGAATTTTTTTTTATGGTTTACAAAGCCAGTTTCTACTTTGTGTAGCTCAACAATCTTGTGTTGAACATCAGAACCATAGTCTTTGGTTTTACTCATTGTGATGAATGATTAAGAAGATTTGGGTTTTGTTTTACTTAATATTTATTCTCCCGTGAAACAGTAAGCCATGACTAGACAACATCATGTTTCTAGTGACCATGGTGTGCAAAGATAATGTTAATATCAATATACTTTTTTTAATTCTGGGGGTGCCAATAATGGTGTTCATTGTGTATTAAAGAAAATCATTTATTTCATAATGTGATTTCCCACCTCACTTTAAATCGTTTTACTTCAATGAAACATCATATTTTTGTGTTTTTTTCTTTATTAAAGCTTAAAAGAAGAAACATTGTAGATTAATTTTCACAGATGTCTCTGCTCATGTTTACCAAGGGTGCCACCATTTTAATATAACATAACATTTGATATCAAGCATATGCTTTCAAGATCTGGTGCATCATGACAACATTACAACATCATGGCTGTTGAAATAAACCTGTAAACTCGCACATTCTTATCAGTGAGCTGCTAACACATGTCTCTGAGCCCCTAAGGTCCATTAAATAACTGTATATTTTTCTTCAAACCGGAATATGGCTCATTCTCATTCTGGCACAAAGGGATGCACTCAACTAAGTCAGCATGCCTCATTGAACTGTCAGCATCTATGAAGCCGGTTACTGCGTACAAGGTTACAGAGCGGGAGGGCACGGAGAGGTCTGGCAGGTAAGCCCGTTACTTCATCCTGTGCTCTTTGAACAACCGAGGCAGGCAGGACCCCGGCGTGTCACTTTCGCTCAGGGCTGAACGCTCTCAAGCGGAAAGACTGGGGTTCTGGAGGTACCGGCCCGAGGGGCGGCAGGTCACGTCTCCCGGTTTTGTATCAGCTTCACGTAAAGGCAACATTGATCCCAGCTGAAAAAAGGCATCCAAACAATGTGGTCCAATAGCAACTCCATTTCAAGGGCCCAGCTGATTGGAGCAGGGTAATGCCGGCATTAGAGATACTCAGCTGAGCCCGCACCTCACAGACCGCACCGTGAAATCTCTTGTTAAAGTAAGAAAAATAGTGTTTGCTCAGTAATTGAACAATTTTATTTTACCCCCACCGGCCGCGACGTCCCCCCACCCCCAGTGTTCCTCCCTCTCCTCCCCCCGTCTTTTTGTGAGTACCCATCAAATCTGGATCGATCCCGTGGTGTCATTGTGTAAGGGGGTTATTTATGTGGGCATCCAATCTCCAGCTGCCGTTGTATTCGAGCGGGGAACAAGGCCAGAGATTTTGTTAACACCGAAAGGAACATCAGAGGAGACAACCGGGCGCGTCGGCCGAATGTACACCTCGGCTCTCTCGAAACGAGTGCTTTCACAGCCGGTTAGTCTTTAAGTAATAGATGTATTGAGTTCATCCTTGTGAAATAGACAACTAATTTAGTGCGTTTCTCTCTCCATCTACATGGATTATGAGAGTTAAATAAGACGGGTGAGAGGGGGCGTGTTTCCCAAACACCCGTTCCCCCCAACCAGATCGCCAAAAAAGAAGCCTCAACCCTATCTGGCAGAGAAATGAATGATCCTATTTATGTTAATGCATACATGAACGTTACACAGGTTTTCCCATGATAAGGCTATAGGTTAATGAAATGCTCATTTCATTCTACCAGTTGTTTTCTCTGTGAAGTTCCGATAAGTAGCGAACCAATGAAGCCTGTAATTACAATCTTACAGAGAACCCGGCCAATCTGTATATAAATCTCACCATCCAATTACAAGATGTAATAATTTTGCAGTCAAGCTGGTAATGAGGTCTAATACTCATGCATGTGATAATCCCCCCTGGATGCTGACTCTATCAGATGTTAGCTTTGTAATTATGTGAGCAAAAAATCATTATTTCATGTTCAAGTAGAAAATGAGGTTGGTGGGAAGTTAATTTTCTCTATGCTCTGTGAAGCGTAGACAAGAATTTAATGATTTAATTACAGTTGTTAGCCCTTTTTCTGCGAGAGGCTTAAATCGAGCTAAGCATTTTTCATAGCCCGACATCAAGAGCCAGGGAACATCAAAGATTTTGACAGCGTACGAAGTGACGAGCAGCCCGCTGGTCCCGGAATTCGGAGAATCTCCTTGGAGTTTGGAGAAAACGGCTATATAGTCATCGCCAAGGTAACCGCAGCCCCGGGACACAAACCTGCTAGATAAAAGCGACATCAACAAATATTAAGCGCCCGGGCTTTCTCCAGTGCCGGCTAATCCACTGTATGTGAATTTGTCATATCAGATTACTATGACAGTCATGGTGAGGTAGAGTGGAAAGCATCAAGCCACCTTAAAAGGACAATATAGTTTTCTCTCCACCTTTCTTAGAATTTCAAAACAGCCTCCGAGTGGTGACTGTAGCCCTCTGATTTCCATATATCCTTTATGGGGCGAGAGAAACAGTAAATACATTCCTTTAGAGTAATCCCTAGAAAGGGGAACGCTCCTTTTTGCCACTGGAAGAAAGAGCTTTGAGCTATGTAATTCAACTTCACAGCGACACCAGCTACTTGTTTATTCAAGGGCTGGCGAACGGTGCGCCGTACCTTTAACAGGCCCTCTGTGAAGAAGACTGCCAAATATTTAGCCCGTCCTCTCCCGCCTTTCATCTGCTTCCGCAACTCGACGCTCGAGATATACTTCTCCTTACAAACTTCGGCTATGATTTGAATTTGACTTTGCAATAAAGGCTATGTGCGGTCTAAAGTCACTTGAGGCGCTTTTTGTTCAAGGTGTTTGAAACGTTTCAGAACTTGACGGTTTGTAGTAGTCCTTATAAAATCATTTGTAAATGGCTTGTTTTCAGTTGTGCTTTTGAGTGTGCGAAAAAGCCCAAGAGCGAAATTACTGTGGGTTATTTATTGAACCCCCAAAACCCTTTTGAAGCCATGAAGAACAAATTCAATAGCAACAATAGCATTTTCGAGTGCTCTCAGCTCCAACTGGTCTCTCTCAGTGCCTATGTGGCTCCCGCACGGTCCCTGACCTTTAAATCTTTTGCCCTGATTTTGGTGGTTCATTGCGTTCTGTTAAACAAGAAGTGTTGTGACCCATAATTGTGGGCAGGTTCTCAGCAGGTTGGGAGAGATCTTTCTGCCAGAGTGTCCAGTCCGACTCCATCTGCTGCTGTCTTGCGCTGGTCCCACAGGGAAGCCCGGCTAATTTTGCAGTCAATTAGCAGAAGGACGGCTTTGTTCTCTCGGGGTCCCAACGGGCTGCTGTGCCAGTCTGCTGCGATCTATGGACGTTGCATTCAGATGGCGATGAGGGCTGTTTTGAATTCTCTCCGGTCTCTCCAGCGCCGGGTCCCTTGCTGACCCTTTTGACATTGTTGGCCAAACGCTGTCGATCGCGATGAGTGGCGCGGAGGGTTGAATGACGAATGCGAGATCGACAGAAAGTGGCTGAGTTAAATTCAGCTGTGAATGAAAGGCATTAGAGGGTTCATTAGCTGCAGGATTAGATGTCATAAACCCCTTATGGGCGCATGATGAGCTATGAGTATGCTTAAAACCTTTGGATTATCACTGCAGTAGACCAACTCTGCCTAACCCAGTTTAAGTGAAACTCTAGTGTGACTATATATGTAACGATACAGGGAAGAAACGTTATTAAATTTTCATCCATGAAAGCAAATTGACACTTAAATTTAACTAAGGTTTAGATATAAGAATACAGCATGTATGTAAGTAGTCCTAGGTTTGAAGCGCTTCCATTAGCACCTTGCTTTTAAATGAATACTCCACTCTAAAAAAATCTTGATAATTTACTCACCCCCATGTCATCCAAGATGTTTTTTGTTTTTCTTCGTTCAGTCAAGAAAAAATTTATTACATTCCAGGATTTTTCTCAATAAAGTGGACTTCAACAGTTTACAGTTTCAATACAGTTTAAATTTGTAGGTTCAATGCAGCTTTAAATGGCTCTAAACAATCCCAACCAAGGCATGAGAGTCTTATCTAGCAAAAAGCTAATTTTTTTGCTTCTCGTCTTGAGGCGTGTGATGTACCAGCATGACCTTAATCATGTCGAAAGGTCATGCATGAAGTAAGCTAAATTTCCGCTCCAGTGTTTACAAGTGTGAAGAAAGAGGAACGTTATGTGGACTTTTACAACAATTTCGTATGTGGAATGATACCAAGGTCGCACTGGCACGTCACATGGCTTGTGCAAGATGAGAAGTTGTGGTTTAAAAGTAGGAGGGGTGCACGGGACAAAAACTAATGAGGGGTTAGTTGTAACACGGACCATTTACATTGTTGCACAGGGTTAAGGGATTAGTTTTTTCCGTATTGTTTTCAAGCTGCCAAAAGACGATCTCCTCCAAATTTATGGAAAGGTTGAATGTTTTTCCAGAGAGTTATTGATGAACGAGTGTTTTGGTGTCAAAATTTTCTAAGTTTCTAAGTTGGGTGTGTAAGATACCAAATCCAATGCTATGTCATATTAATCATTGTCTTGTTGACTAAAACATAGCATCATTTTAAAATATGTCTGCAGCTCTTAGCAACTTTTTTGAAAATGTTTTCACCCAACGGGGTTAATTGTAACACTGGTACAACTAACCCCACAGCACTTACAATATGAAAGCCGCTAACGTTAACGTAATTCTTGCCGTTGTTTTAAATAGGCTACACATGAATGATTGCTGGCTGCCAGCAAAATAAATGTCCCTGTCTTATCAAAAATTGTGTCCAAATTTATTTTTGTTCATATCTTTAATATTGATTGAAAAAGGTCACATCAAAGATTGAAATCATAATGAAATGAATGGCTAAAATCAAACTTTGATGCTCATTATCTCAGAATTTGATTTTGAGACATTACTATGGTTTTTACAGACTAGGTAACATATAAAAATGTTCTCACATATTTAGACATTTGTATCCATTTATAATTGAACTATGGTTAGATGAGGGATGAATAATGTAGATACCTGTCTATTATAGACAGATATATAAAAAATATCCACTTCATAGACAAAATAGTATTGAAATATTTGCCTGCAAACTTAATTTTTAGCACGTGTTACAACTAACCCCCTGCCTGTTACAATTAACCCCACTTATGGGTAAAGTTGTAACGTTTGCACTTCTGTCACGTTTGGTGTAATTTTCCAAGAATGGTTAGTAATAGAAACAAACTTCAAATGGTCCTTTGTATCAGAGACGTTTGTGTTGCTTTTGTATGTGTGTTGCATTTACGTTGCTTGTGATCGTTTTGCTAGATAAGACCCTTCTTCCTCGGTTGAGATTGTTTAGAGCCCTTTGAAGGGTAAGGGTAAATGACAAATACTGACTCACCAATGTGTCAGACACGAATGAGAGTATTTACGGTATATAACTGTATGTGGCATAAAAAGGAAATCCTAATTTTCCAGATTTGTAACCTGTGGATTACAAATGATGATACAAATGAGGTTTCCAGGCACTCACAGCTCTTTTTTGATAGATGACGCACGCCGTTGGTCTCACCCCACAGTCCTCTGCGTATAGCTCTACCTGGCCTCTCAGTGTCTCAAGTTAATAAATCATTTTCATCCATAAAATATTCAAGGTGGGTGGGTGAGTGCGAATAGAGGGGTGGCTGAGGTATCAGGCAAGCAGGGCAGGTTAAAGAATTTCTTAAATTTTTCTAGCGTGACAGCCTGTCCCACATAAGCCCCTCAGCTGTCTCATGTTCTGGGGCAGAAATGATCCTCTGTGTCACTCTAATAGTCTAGAATTACACTTGTATCACTGTCACTAGCATATGGGGATGTGTATACCCCCTAGGCCTGTGCACCCTCTGCTTTCATGGCATTTAAAATGATAACATTTGGCCAAGCTAGTTTTGACAGAAAGAGTGAAGCTCTATTCTCTCTCTTCCCCCTCCACACCGCACGTATCGGTGACAAAGACAGCCACCAGGGGCCTGCCACGGAGCGGCCAATCATCAGGCTTTTTACTGGATAATGATGGCGGGGTCTGGCTCTGTTAATAAGGGCCCGGGCACGGAGGGAGCATGTCGTCAGAGCTGTTCTGCTGCCATTCACTTCATTATATCATCTCTTATTATAGACCCTTCTCTCTTTCTCTCTCTCCCTCTCTTTTTTCACCTGATAACATCACTAAAGCTAAAACACCTTATGATTTGATGCGACAGCCGGCTTGTGTTTTCCAAATGAATCAGACCAAGTGACTGAACAAGCAAGAAGATTTCTCATCATTTTTATTTACATTCTATACCAAAGGAATTATGATGTACAAAGAATTAAATATGTACTTTATTTACTTTGAAATAGAACATAACGTAACACAACAAAACCACATTACAATAATCTTGTATTAGTAAACATTAGTAAATGCATTAACTAATACAAACAAACAATGAACAATGAAAGTTTTTCAGCATGAATTAATTCTTGTTAATGTTAGTTAATGTCTATAGAATTATTCATGTTTGTTCAAGGTGCATTAATTGATGTTACCAGTTACCAGCTTGATTTGATAAATGTATTAGTCAATGCACTAAATTAACATGAACAAAGATCAATCAGTGCTGCAGAAATATTGTTCATTGTTAGTTCATGTTAACTAATGCATTAACTAATTGTTAACTAATTCAACCTTATTGTAAACAAAACAAAATAAAACAAAACAAGAGAAAAAAACAAAATAAAGCAAAACAAGACAAAACAAAACAAAACAAGACAAAAAAACAAAACAAAACAAGACAAGACAAAAAAACAAAACAAAAAAAAAACAATACAAAAAAAACCCCAAGACAAAAAAACAAAACAAGACAAAACAAAAAACAAAACAAGACAAACACATAAAACAATTCAAAAAAGTATATTAATATATTAATAGCCTCAATATTTATTTATTACATATTTTTATATTAGCTTGCTTTCTTCTTGGTTACCCATCGCTCGCAATAAAATAACCCCATTTTAGATCTTTTTTAACCTCCTAAGACCCGTGCTTTGGTTTGTCTTTTTTTTCAGATTTCTTTGGTTAGATTTGGGGTTAGGATAAACCATAAATATAATAACCAAATATTTTTCTTTGAACATGAAGCAGTGAAATTGTCCATGTTTGTTTACAACAGGTTACACTTACACAGAATTAAGTATTATGGTGCAAACAACAAAAATGTGATGTCCACGTATGTGGATACACCAGGTCTTAGGAGGTTAAATGTTATTTGTCAATCTCATGACTAACTATTTTATAAGGTGGCTAATTGGTATGAATTTGTTCGTATTTTTCATATGATCTGATTTCAACCCAGTAACATACTAAAGGGGTGGGGCTTTATTATTACTTTTTTCTAATCATTGTATGTTTTGATTTACATTGTACAAATTACGAATTAGCCACCTCATAAAAATACAGTAGTTACAAATTCCTGTGAGATCAGTCTGTATATAAGCCGCCCCAAAACTCTTCAAGTTACTTGTGTGGTCCCCAGTATAAAGTCAGACGGTCGTGAACATCATGAGGTTGAACTAATCCTGTGTTCTCTAGACTGCAATGCAAACACACTTTCAATCAATATGGAAATACATAAAGATGATATATAATTAATGTGATTTACTCGGGAGCTCGAGGTGTCCATGCATTAAAAAGGTTAAACTGCATATAAAATAGTTATGGCCAACCAATTAAGCCTTTATCACTCCTCTCTGTTTCTCAAATGTTTTCCCTCTCTGTCCCCTGTATCCTTCTTTTATTTCTTTCACTTGAACAAACTCCAATCTAGCTGTCCCTTTGGATTTCGGCTCTCAAGTTGTTGAAGTGGGAATCAGCAATCTCTGCCTTTCATACCAACAGGGGGAGAGAGAGAGGGAGACAGAAACCTGGAACAGCCCTTCGGTTATTGAGCTTGAAGGTTCAGGTCTCGGCGCTTGTGGGTGAGAAACCCCTGCTCTCGCCCTATTAATCATAACGTGACCCTTTAGCACCTGCTACTAACTCTCTGCCTCCAACTGCTGCCGTATTGATATCATTCCCTGTTGATTTCTTCGTTTTCTGACCCCAGCCAGGACCGATGCCTTTGAAACTCCTCATAAATGTCAGTAATTGCACATCAGAGCTCAATGCATTACTTTCCCACTGTATCTTTCTCTCTGTATTCCTCTATTCTCTCCCTCCGTCGCCCATCACGCACTCGCGCACACACGCGCAGCTGTGCGGTGAGGCCTCATGTATTTTGATGATATAAAATATGACCACATTTACATGCAAATAGAAGTTTGAGATTAATAGGGGAAGCAAACAGCGAAAAAAGAAGCAGCGCATGGTAATATGCCATTATGCTGTTTAAATACATTTACCCGTGTTTGGAAGCTGAATTAGCATGGTCTGAGCACCAGGAAATCGTGTTGGTCTGATTGCAATTTTGTTTTCCAATTGATCGTACAATTTCATCAAGTTCAGCTGTCATTTCTAATAGTAACCCAGGTTTACTGACTAAATTGAAGATTTTCACTGTGTCAAAGAGATCTTGGCAGAACAGGTGAATTAGTCTGTTGTTTTTTTTCTCGGCCGGTGACACAAAATTTAAAATTCAAATATTCCAAACGTGTTTTCTGTGTGCATTTCAAGCGTATCAATGCCAGTTGGCAGTCACACACATACACACATATACAGAGAGAGCATTTCTTTACTTTTTGTTGACTAATTGTCAGTAAACAGGTGTTTTTTCCACTTAATTGGATGTCCCAAGAGCTGATTTTTCCAAAACTTAAATTTCCAATTTTTTTGTGAGTACATAACATTTTAAGGTGGCTTGGAATTTTACCACGCCTATTTATTGCTCATGCTTTTCCAATGACTGTTATGTATGGATTTTATTATTTCACTATTCTCCCAGATGCTTACTTTCAGGGTTAAAATATAATTGAAAATGTATCATGAAAATATTTTTTTTTATTATTATTTAGTGTTGTTTTAGATAAAGCTGTGATTTTCTTAAAAAGTTTTAACATTTTATTTAACTGTGTCAAACATATTGGATATAACACAAAGGAGCACTCCTATGAATAGGGGACAATGCAAAATAAGATATGTATACGCAGGGGTGGAAATGGCAAAAATTCACTGGGCTGACTTTATTTCGAAAGTGGTGGTGGGGGGGAATCTTAGATGACTTCATAGATGCGTTTAAGGGAACATAACATTACTATTTTTTCCTTCTAAGTATGTTTTCTTGAGTATTTAAGTCAAACAAACTTTTAACAATTTAACAATAAATTTGTCCTCAGGTTAAAGAAAAATATTTTTTATTTATATCATTACTACAGTTGAATGCGAACAGTCAGCTTGCTCTCAAGTGTTCACACACTGGCTTGGAAGGATTGCGATATTTGCGTACCAATGAAAGTGGCCATTTCCCAAATACCAAAACTTACTTTCAGAAATAGTATTACACTGTAAAAAAAAATCAGTAGAAATTGCAGCTGGGTTGCCGGTAATTTACCGTAGATTTAAATGTATGTTATTTACTGGCAACATTTTGTTCAAAGTTGAATGAACATTTAACATTTACAAGTCTTTGTTTTTACTTTACAAAGTAAAACTAAAAAAAACAGCATCAAGCAAAACGTTCTGGGAAACAAAATCTGAAGCAAAAAACAGAAAAAGGTTGATGATGATTTCTGGTTCCCAGAATGCTTTGCATGAGGCTGTTATTGTATAGTTTTATTCTGTAAAGATAAAGACTTGTTAATATTTAAAATTTATTTAACTTTGAACAAACTCTTGCAAGTAAATAACATAAATTTAAATCTACGGTAAATTACCGGCAACCCAGCTGCAATAACATTGTAATTTCTACGGATTTTTTTTACAGTGTACCTTATAACCTTAATATTGACAGCCGATACTAAAATACCAAAATCTTTGCACATATAACCAGTGGGAAAAACATATAATTTGAAGGGGACATATAATGAAAATCTAACTTTTTCCATGTTTAAGTGCTATAATTGGGTCCCCAGTGCTTCCATCACCCTAGAAAATGTTATAAAGATCAACCCAGTAACTAAGTTTTGGTAAACCATTCTCTGCGAGCATGTGAAAAAATAGATAATTGAAATCTGGCTCCCCTTGTGATGTCAGAAGGGGATAATACCACCCCCTTAATCTGCACTATCCAACCACGGCACTGCCATTTAGTGCAGAAATCAGCTAATTTGCATTTTAAAAGGACACACCCAAAAATAGCACATTTTTGCTCACACTTACAAAGTAGCAATTTTAACAAGTTTTAATGAATTATCAATATGGTATTTTGAGCTAAAACTTCACATATGTACTCTGGGGACACCAAAGATGTATTTGACATCTTAAAAAGTCTTGTGAAATGTTCCATTTATAGTAATCGGATTTAGGGGGAAACCTCATACTTGGCAATACTGGTTTACGTCCCGCCTTGGACCATTCCAATATGTCAGACGACTTACGTATAATGCGTATAATATGTTTTTAGTGCATTTTAGTTTAAGAAATCAAAGTACTTCTATAGCAAATGATATTATGAAATAGGTAAAAATGTGTATGTAAATGACAGAACCCAGTAACAGTATACTGGACCATGATAGAGGGAAAACTAAATACTAATGCAAGTGAGAAAAGTGTGTTTTTGGAGAGTTTATTTTCTAAGTTTAAGTTTATAGGGCCAAAAGTGGCCCTAGTTGAAGAAACACCTCTTATGGAGTTGTGAGAAGATTAGCATTCATTGGTCGCAAAAGTATCGAAAGCAACATTTTCTCATAAGGATTCTACTTCCTGCCTCAAAGCATATACAAAACCTGACTGACAGCCTCACTGAAGCTCAAAATCACTCTTAAAAGCATTTCTAAGCTGCTCACAGGAGTGTCCTGCAAACGCAAGGGCCACCAAAGGCCTCGTAATATACAAACAATAAATCCATTTCAGTGGGCCTCGTGTTTGCCCCCGCTGCCGAAATGATCATTTGAATATTTCACAACATAATCTAGGAGTGGAATAATCTATCACTCACTCAAACGTCTGAGATGAGAGCGCAGACAAATACCCAGCCGCCACCCGGAGCAAAATGTCACTCATCTCTTATCCAAAATGATGCTGACAGCTAAATGCAGATCTCAATTTTACAGAGAAGGATTCATTACCTTTGAATAATAAATGGCAAAATAAATTGTCTAATCTTCTCTTTGTACACTCTCTGGTGGGGGTGAATAACAATTTCAAACAGATTTCAAACTCAGGAGGGCATTGTTGAATAATGGTTTGTCTGCTTGAACTGTCTGACGAAATACATTCAAATATCTTTTGATACTTTGGGCGAGATAAAACACATTAATATTAACATATGCCATTTATAACTCAAGGCAGCATGTTTGAAACAAAGCAGGGAATACAACAAAAGAGTAAACTTGAAGCGGTATAATAGTATATAGGCTTACAAAATCTGTAGCATACAGCAGAAGTTTACAGATTTTCTGTTTCTTTATATACAGAAAGTAGCAGTGCAAAAGATCATGGGATAAAATGTATGAACTGTTAGGTGCTTTGGACAAAAGCGTCCACCAAGATCCATTAGAAAGTAAGAATGAAGAATAATTTGAAAAAACAATGTTATATTACACAGTCTTCAGCTTTAACATTCATTGCCAGAAGGTTCTTTATTTAGTAGAAGAGATATGAAATCTTCATTAACTTCCCTCACGTTCCTCCCGGAGCAAATGTCACAATAAGCAGGCCGCTTGAGTCTGAACACACAATGGCTACTGCTGGTGTCCCAGTGTGTTAGGGCACTAATTTGGCTCACAGGGGAGTGGGTGGCTTAGCAGGCCAAATGTACGGCCTCTGACATCAGGGATCGATTCCAGTCGGAGGGGGTGGTGGGGAAGAACCGCATGCCTCTCTCATTAGCTGACGAGAGGGGAGCAGAGGTGCTAACTCAGCTCTCCCACAGGAATACGTTGCCATGTTCTGCTGTGGAAAACTTATTTCAGTTTTTGCACCGGCCATGACCGTGAGGATATCTATATCCTCAGTGTCCTGCAAAAGTGTCACTTTCTCTCTCACGCTAAATCACACATTGGTTCGGTCCTTTGGAGCTATTTCTAGCACTGGAATGCTAAACAAATTATCTTTGTGTGCATTGTGATTGGGGCTTTTTATTGACAGCAAATTTGCTCCAGGTTGTTCAGGTCGGTTAGATGATGTTTGCGTTCACACATTGGCACAGATTCTCGTCTGGATTCAGATCATTTGGACAGAGATCAGGGATTTGACATTGAGCGGCTGTATGTTTTTGTTCTTGAGCTAGTGTGGTACTGTGTTATGGATTGTTGCTGCTCAAACTTACTCAAACCCAAAGAGGGTTTGAGTATCATTTTATGGTTGAACCCATGACCTTGGCATTGCAAATGGAGTGCTCTACTACTACTACTACCAAGAACTTTCGGCCAAGCTAATTGCCCAGTTACCTCCCATTCCCTCTCTTTCTTCATCTGCCTCTCCTAAATCAGCGTAACCACAGCCTGCCACCGTAAGGCGTAAAACTCAAGCAGTTAAGTAACAAGATTGTTTCCCCTCAGTAATTAATTGGACAGAAACCACTGATTCAGTAGTTTTAGAGCACAAATGGGCTCTTATACTAACAAGTCTCAGATAAAGGTCTCTGGTAATGAGAGGAGAATCTCATCAGGGCCGGAGTTTACATCACCAGAACAAAACAGAGCCGGGTAAGTTAGTAATCACCATAATGTCAGCTTAGTTATTTATGTGTAAAAAGGGCCTGCATAATCAGCCTTCATCGCTATTTTATGAAGAGCGGGAAAAAGAACAAAGAGGCGCAGGAGGTAATTGGTGAGAAGCCCCTGTTTATGCATCCCCACCGGTATACAGTTAAAGAGATAAAACAGTGAGGAAATTGATACTCTGTGCTATCCAGAAAAAAACTCTCCCACTAGACTTAAAAACATTGAACGGGAGTTGCCCAGGTGCCAGAAAATTGCACTCATTGCATATTGTTATCATTTTGAGCAATAAAATATGTGAAATACTTGACAACTATATTCGAAAGCATTTTTAATGACTGTCCTCTGCTATATGCAGGTTCCTACAGTAATAGGTCTTTCAAACATCTCCAAACAAGTCCCCTAACTAGGTTACATAAACAGTTGTCATTAAAGCAAATTCATTCCCTACTCTTGGCAAATCGGTCATAAAGAAAGCTCTTGTGCAAAACCCTATTATCTGCAGTAGTTTATTAACCGTAAGCTACTGTTAAGTGTACTTTGGCATTACCACATTATTGAGTGCCTTAATTGGCAGGTATTTCATCTTTTGACAGTGGTTAACATGTACTTGAAACTGACAGCTATATGTAGAGGGCCACTTATTACTAAAATCTTCTGATGTCTGGCTGGGTGCGGTGGTTGAAATCCCATTTATTTCATGAGCCAGAAAAAGCAAACACTTGGGAGGATAAATTAATTTATTTTAAACACTTTTCATGCTTGAAATAGATAACCTTGTGATATTCCAAAACCAGGGGAAACAAAATGCTGGGTTATCTGTTTCACATTTCAGATGGCTCATACTTTACCAGGGGTTAAGAGTAGGTTGTCCCGATCCGAGCACATGATCGGAAATCAGGCCCGATCACGTGGTTTCATACTCGATTGGAATCGGACGTTACTTACCGTTCAGGACTCGGATATATATGCAGGGTTTAAATTGGGCCTGGGCCGTCCAGGGCTAAGCCCCGGCACATAGGCTGAAGGTCTCGCTCTGCTCCACACTAGTGTACGTGCTATGCTGGTGCGTGTTAACTGACAAAAAGCAAATAATGACATGTTTTAATTCATAGGCTTTACACTTGTGCGTGCGGGGCACCCACAACAAAACCAGGTTTTTATCCCTCATTTAAACGATGCGTCAATCGTTTTTGTCATTTTGGGTGTAAAGAGTCATGGTTATATCGTCGCTGCCCGATGAAACTCACGTTTGTCCAAAACTGTTACTTTTCAGGAAGTTAAAAAAACACTGTATTTCAAAAGCAGTTGAATGTAGCGTTGTCATACTTTGTACGCCATCTTTACACATAACCATATTCTTGGCAGTATAATGATATAATCCACATTTGACCAATTTTTTTAAAATGGACATACGAGCATATTTTACAGTGACGGTGGTCGATACGCGTTCTTCCAATCATTAATTAGAATGGCCAAGTTGCGTTTCATATTGACAGATGAATACGCTCCGTTTATTAAATAGCTACGTCTTAGTTTATTTAATATTAATTATACATTTATTAAATGTCTCTTGCAAACTATGAAGGGACAATGAATCAATACACTCACATGGTAATGCTAGACAGATACTTTGTTTGCACAGTCCTACCGTATTTTTGTCACTCCTAGATGTACATCTGGTGTCAGGGGGAAACGTTTACTTCGATGAAGGAAAGTCATTGTCTCACCAGGCTATGTTTATTCGGCTATCCAGTGCTGAGCTTCGATGAAACTTCAGGAGATGCTTCCACTGGGCGGGAGATAGGTGGCGTGATTGACAGCTTTGACACCAAATGGATATAAATGATAATCAGATGACATGATTTCACAACTTTTCATTGGCCATTTAGATATGTGAAGCATAGTGTATACGGAAATGAACCTGGACATTCAATCCGTCGAAAAATCTCAAAATCTGCAAAATGGACATACGTGGTTTTCATCAGTCAAACTGACTAAATTAATATAAGCGCACTCTCCCTTCATATAGTCGTTTGTCTCGCGCTCCCAAATCAGTGACAAAACAGGTCACCACATAAATCTTTCTTAGGTGTTTTGAGCCCCCAGAAAGTGTTTTATGTCACGTTTGACAGTACTTTTCATCTTTACCTTAATCAATGAAACGACAATGAAGTTTCTCTGACCGCACACACAGATTCTTAAATGAGTTATGTTGTTTTTGCTGCTAAGCATCGGGGCATGACATCCACACTGTACACATTTGGCATTTCAACATGGGGTAAACCCTGCAAAAGCAATGCTAACCCTGCACGTTTCATAACCCCAGGTAAAATGTGGCCATAACCATGAATTACAAGTGTGAACTATTTACCCCAATTAAAAGCAGGGTTTGGAAAAAGTTAACCTAGGGTTAAACAGTGTAAAAGCCAGTATGAGTTATATTTTAAACCGTTTATTTTAATGATTATATGCGACCGACATATGCTTAAGGTATATGTCCTCTGATAACGGGAAGGGATTTATATAAACAAGTTAGAAAAGGAGGTGTTTTAACAGACATCCATCACTGTTGGTGACAATCTCATTAGGTAGCATATCTGTTGTGATAGGTCTGGGTTACATTTGGTCCAGCCATCAACACAAGTTGTTTCCTCTCGCTAAAACCAGATGGTTCAGTTCAGATAATCATCGTCTTGCCTTTAAAAAGAAGAGGGAGGGGGCTCTTTCACACCGTGCTCTGAGATCCTGAGCTACTTTGTAATGCTGCATATTATTCATGCCACAACATGAGGTCTCTGAATTCAAGCTGTCTGTTTACTAAAAAGCTTGAAGCAGCATCATGTCCAGAAGCTTTGAGGGTCCTGCTCAGGCCTTGAGATCACGACTAATGTGACACCCAAGGCCTAATCTTCTTAGTGGACTTGGATAAAATGAGTATCCATTACTGAATTCACCTTCATCCACCCCCTCCTTCCGAGTCACTGGTCGTGCAATAGCCAGCCATGAGACAATTGCTTGATTGGACCCTTAATCAGGTATAAGCCACTAAAGCTGTAAGGGAAAGCAGCTAATCTCCAAAATTTCTCCATCTGCACTTGCAGACCCAACTGGTTTGGCCCTGCTAGATCAAAGATGGCTGGTAAAAATCAGATTAGAAGAGAGGGGAGGGGGCTAAGGAGCAGGCCAGAAGGGCCACAACATCCAAGAAGAGCCCTGCTTTCCTGGCATAATCCTTAAACTAAGCTTGCTGTTTGAAGCATGGTGCCTTTTGTGTTAACACTTCAAGAGGGTGGTAAGTAAGCGGTCAACAAACTGTACTTAGTTTCACGTGTGCACGTAACATCATACGGCAACACATTTACAGAATTATGTTAAGTTGAGCTGCTAGTCTTGATGCTTGAACGTAGCTTATATTTTGTATTATAATAATGCCTGTATTGTGAGTTGAGAAATATTGTATGAAACTAATTATCGCTTTTAAGGGAGGGCAGATTAACTCACAAGATGGCAGTCTCCTGTCCTGTGTACACAGTGCCATGTGGGCCAGGGGAGATCAGACTGATATCCCGACAATGACCTCACTCCAAATCCACGCAACACACTGAGAGCATTTCTACATCCTCCGGCTTTACTGTCCTTATGGGTTAAACAGAAACTTCTGTTTCCTGCCTCTCCGCATGCGCTACTTCATGCAAGAGCGCTTGAACACAGTCATTAGGAAGTTTCTTGTCAAATAATGACTGAAACCATTGAAAAGATACTAAACGTACACCACAAATGAGGCCTTGTTAAATAAAAACAGTTGACGACAATGAAATTTAAGGGAAGCAAATGAGTCTTGCAAACCAAAGTTTGCATACAAAATTCAAAGTAGAAAGATCTGAGACAAATGTCATTCTTCTCTAAAACCTAATTGAGAATTACGTACTGTACAATTTGAGTTGTGAAACTCTGAGCAATCACATCTGTGACCTTGAACATTTTTTTCTATATACATCATCTGAAAGCTGAATAAATAAGCTTTTCATTGATGTATGGCTTCTTAGGATAGGAATGTGAGGGTGCCAAAAAGTTTTGGGGAAGAAAATTGTCTAAATGAAGTCCTTAGCAACATATATTACTAATGATAAATACATTTTACAGTATATATATATATATATATATATATATATATATATATATATATATATATATAGCCTGGGTGCCAGCCGATCTTAGCCCCGCCCACAACATTTTGAGGAACGGGAAGATCGGTCTGGAGTTTCACCGTTGAGTTGCTACTATGCTCGACCCAAAGCTGGTCGAACCAATCAAATTGTCAGGGCGGGCTTTATATGATGATGGACAGATGATCAGTAACGTAAATCAACCACGTCACCAAAGAGCGCGTGTGTTGAATCTGTTGTTTACAACGAAATGGCTGCCGCGGTAGAAATCAGATGTGTGGACTCTGACATTGAGTCTGTTCTAAAAGATATCGACAGAGCATTGATTTTAAAAGAAGAACAGAGAAACGCGAGCAAGGCATTTGTTGATGTTTTTGCCGTCCTACGGGATTCGACAAAAGTTGTCGCACTTATGAAAGATCAAGTTAAAGAAGCAACTAAAATGGGTATCACGGCGATGCAACTCGGTGTGCACGACGAGATGGATATAACAAGCAAACGTAATGGGTATCGTCGTGGATGAAGTTCAACTAATGTACAAATGGTAAGAGATAGTCTTACTGTATGACTTAATGTGATATAAATGAAATGCTGTAAACATAGTAGGTGTTGATGTACGTTCGCAAACTCAGACTTGTAGTGTGTGTCGTAGCGAAATAACTAGCAGTTCGGTCAAGCTGCAAATACGTCATTTCAACATACGTCTCACACCCCGTTGCTCTGATTGGTCGTAGGTCTATCCAATTGAGTGCAGAGGCATTTTTCGGTTGAGACACGCCTCATAATTATAGCTCAATGGAGCGGTATCAGACTCAAATTCTGACTAGAATTGAGTATGACAACGTCAGGCTAATATATATATATATATAAATTTTTACACTGTATATATTTATATTTATTTACCGTAGGAAATTTACTAAATACCTTCCTGGAACATGATATTTACTTAAAGCAACACCAAAGAGTTTTTTTACTTAAAATAACGTTTCCAAAAAAGTTCAGTCGTTCATCCACTCGAAATAGGGTGAACGGCACTTTCACATTCGCTAAGCAGCCCTCTATCGGCCAAAACCACACTAAAGAAGTTTACGACCGTCGGGTCGTGGTCCTGTAGTTCGAGTGAAAACTACCCAAACTTACTTTACAGCAGACCTACAATCCAATCAGAGCCAGCTTGCTGCAGTAGGCTAAATTATTTACGACAGTAGTAATGGACAATTCCGCTTCCAACCTGTAGGGGGAGCAAAGAGCAAAAACTCTTTAGTGTTGCTTTGATATACTAATGATATTTTGCATTCAAATTTATAATTTTGACCCATGCAATATATTTTTGGCTATTGCTACAAAAATACCCGTGCGACTTTATGACTTGTTTGTGGTCCAGGCTTGCATTTTATCTAGGTGATGTCAGTACACTTAATTCATGTGGTTGCATAAAGGTCATTCCTTATTGTTTCTTTTAGACAGGCTGTAAAAACCTGTGTGCTAACATTAAACATGTTACCGCTAATATTTATGCTTATTTTAGGATAGATTCCCACAAAAAAGTGCTGTAGTTAAGCAGCTGTTTGCCAGTAACTTACTGTAGATTTAAATGTATGTTATTTACTGGCAACAGTTTGTTCAAAATTAAATGAACATTAAACATTAACAAGTCTTTATCTTTACAGAATAAAACTAAAATAACAGCCTTATGCAATGCATTCTGGGAACCAGAAATCCTCATCAACCTTTTTCAGTTTTTTTTTCTCCAGATTTTGGTACTATGGTCTCAGAGCCGGCGCCAGACCATAACTAACAGGGGGGCACTCGGCTTCCAACAGGGGGCACGCAATAGCAACAATAACTTGCAAAAACAAGACATTAAAACAACAAATACAGCAAGCACACACTCATACAACTGGTACAGACTGTCAGCTCATTTCCCGTATAAAGTGCAAAAGACCACAAACTATGCGCAAAACTATTGAACTTCGACCGCGGCGTGAGCGCAAGCTGAGTTCCGCTGCGCTCGCGCTCACTCGACGCAACAACAAACCGCCCTCGCGCGGCGCAAGCCATTGAAATGAATGAGTTTCATAGTGCAGCGCGTCCTAGCTTTAAAAAAGCCGCTTTACCATAATCACGTCGTAATGCAGTTAACGGTCTATAGCCACACTTCACATTAAGCTTACGTAATTTAAAACAACGCTAACTTACCTTTGAAATAGCTGAAAACGGCGTGTAAGAACAAGACTTCCTTAAAACAGTGTCCTGTAGATTTGTAAATTCCACCTCAACCTCTAATCTCTGAGTTTGAGCCAGTCTGTGTTTGCATGAAGATGGAGCAGGCGGTGCTGGTTCGTTCTAAATGTTCTAATATTTATATTTTACACGATCCATAAAATTCCGCGAAAAAACACGTTGCTAGTATCAAGTCACAAATATGCTACAGACGTAAGATGGGTGAGACGCGGCAATACATCCAATCAGAGAAACTGGTTAATTTTAATTAAAGAAAAAATATATCAACTATATTTTCCTCATTTGGTTACATTACAAGTCATGAAACATTCAATGTTTAATTTATTTTAATTATTCTCTATATATTTTAAAGTAATTAAAAACTTTGTAGGGGGGGCACAACAACCTGTTCAGGGGGGCACTGCCCGCGAATGCCCCCCCATGACGCCGGCCCTGTATGGTCTTGGTGTTTAACAGTCATCTTTGTTCAAGTACTTCCAGGTGAATGGTTGAGAAGTAATCCCATGTCCTCATATGCTTATTATTGTGGATTAGGTACTGATGGAGAGGGAAACAAAAGCCAAACTTTAAGATGATGAGGGTTCAACTGTCTTAAAATGACATGCGAGTTTGTGTATGTGTCTTGGGAGGAAGGCGTGAACGTGCAAAAATTATTATTGACTGAAGCCTATTTACTTCACACTTTTCTATTATTGCTGTAAAACCAAAGGCGTGTTTGTAATGGCAAGGACTAAAGTTTGAACAGGGACTGTCACGGGAGGCCCCTGAGACTCCTACACTTCAGGTTTGACTTTAAAGCTCTTCAAGGGTAAAGATCTCTATACGAACAGTAAACACTTCTAAACTCAGAGACCCAGACTTGTTTAATAAACATAAATTAGGCAATATGTTATATTTTATCGACCTGCCTACCTAATTCATTGAGTTCACTTAGAATTGGTGTCTTTTTTAAGCTTTTATAAAAAAGCAAAAGCCTTGTTAGATTGCACTTTAGAAGGTGTCTTACAATGATTTTAATATGGTTTAAACTCTTTGCCCTGCCTAAAACACCCCTTACCTGTGGTAAAATCACTGTAATGTACGGCCTTGGTGCGTTATTGCTTAATTGTTTTATTCAATATGGCTCAGCCAATCAGATTTGAGCTTTATCAACTTTATTATACGTGCCGGTATTGCATTAGTGACTGAAATCAGTGCGAAGACGCTGACAGCTCTCACCTTAGAAGGTCACAGAGAGCATGGCACCAGGCCGCTCGCTACCTCACTTCGATTGTCCGATTTTTTCTCCTTCATTACCGCTAGCAGCTGTGAATAAGACGGCCCCTCTTTCTTCTTCCCCCGGCTGAACTCGCTAAGTGCTGTTGTGCAGTTTTATCAGAGTAGCTGGAGGACTCCAGGGAGACGCTCTATCTCCTTTGGCCCTGAAAATTGATATTGAACATGGGGGGAGAATCTTGCGAGCTGGTAGCAATTAGCTAAAAAGGATTTGCAACTCTCCGTGATTCATCTTACGAGAGTTCGAAGTCATTTAAAGAGACTGTTTTGACTCTTTGTCTCTCCCTCTCTCTTTTTTCAGGATACAGCTCTGTTAGTCCCTTACAAGCTGGTGTGACATTTCTTATTTTAAGGCCTATTTCTCTTCCTGAAAAGTTGCAGTGTGCTTTGGCACAAACAAGGCTTTTGATTCGTTCATGTTTACGCACCTAACACAGGGCCGTGAACTCCATATCGGCTGCTCTGGGTTTGACTTCTGAATTGGCGGACTAATGAGACAAGGAGGAGAGTTCATTAAGAAAGAGAAATGTTTGCCGGGGCTTTAACAAACACATGGTGGCAGTTGAGTCCTCGGGCTGCGTTTTGCTGCACACTCGACAAATATTTCATGCAATTAAAAGGAAATCTAGGCTGCAATAAATGCGATGTTCAGCCAAGTTTCATTTATAGCGCTCGGGCGTGATGCAAGTTAATTTTGGCCCGCGTTTTATGTTCACGTTAAAGAGACAGTGATAAACTATTCCTCTTTTCTTGTTATATTAATCTACTGGGTCAGAGTTGTGCCAATCTCATTTTAAACCTGCAAAATATCTAAAAAACGTGCAATCTTTTCAGGAGTTCTTCCAAAAAGGTGTCTTTGATAATCGAATCATCATATCGTCACCTTCCTAAACTAATTTGACAAAAATGTTTTAGGCTGTTTTATTTGCCTAAGTCAAAAGACATTGAGACTTAGACAATTTTACAAGCATTTCTAAATGGCAGCTGCTTCAAGAGGAACACAAATCCACTCAACCTCTGAAGTTAGTTCCATTTATTTGTGTTTTCTGAGAGAGGTGACGACATTCAAGATGCGGAGTTTATATAATTAATATATATATAATCATAATTATTCAGCTTTACTCTTATGACTGGTTTTGTGGTCCTGGGTCGCATATGTATTTAATACATCAAACAGATTCATCTCCTGGAAGCTGATTGGTCCAAAGCTATGATTTATGTAAGGAATAATTGCTGATGGGCCGTTGAATTATTAGAAAACCATGCACAACCAAGGTGCGTCACGATGCGAAGCAGATTGCCATTGCACCACAGGTGTGCATTGTTTTCAAATAATTCAAATGAACGGAGTCAATTATTCCGCTTAGACATTGCTCTGGTGGTTATTTTAAGACATTTGACAGGTCATGTGTGCGTTTTTCGAAAAAATAATACCCGCGGATAATTTATCAACCAATCAGAATACGCCTTATTCAGTCCACCGCCATGTTGATTCCAAAATGAGGCTGTGAGGGATGGACGTCCAGGCCGTGCAATTTAAATATATTGTTTTGTATCAGGATGCTGGTCATTCACCCATCAAAACACAGAAAATACATCATTTCCAATTTTCAAAGGGGCAAAGAACCTCAGAAGTCATGGATTGGACAAATGAATATATAGAATATAGAGATGAATACTTAAAAATATTCTATTGTTGGTCTTTTAAAGAAAAGTAAGCATGCTTACAACATGAGAAATTAGCGATTAGCCAACAGGCTAATATCTAAAACAGATGTACAAAATGCGCTATTCTTATTTCAAATCAGGTCATACTGTATATCTCTTCTAATTTTAACAATCCACGTCTTTTGAAGTTATTTTTCCTGTGGAAATTTGTAAAACAATGTATTTTCTGTGTTTTGATGGCTGAATGACCAGCATGCTAATACAAAACAATAGTTGTAAAGTGCACACTCTGGACGTCCATCCCTCACAGCCTCGGTTTGGAATCAACATGGTGGCAGACTGAATAAGGCGTATAAAGCATTCAATAGCCTGTGGTATAATCATGATTAAGCAAGGTTATGACCCTCCAAGCAAGGTACTTTTGTTTTACTGTACAGCAATTGAAACTAATTGTTATTTATGCTGAATAAAGGCAGTCTGTTTCTGCTTAGCAGTCTGTGTCCTTAATATTTGTATTTACAAGTAGCAGCAATCATTTGAAAAAAGAATTAACCTGCGACCCCTTCTGAAAAAAACAGCATCAAACCAGCATGGGAATTATGCTGGTCTATGCTGGTTTAGCTGGTGGTCACCAGCATACCAGCACCAAAACACAACATATGCTGGTCTTGCTGGTATGCTGTTTTTTCTAGCAGGGACCATATTCTCAATATTGCAAAACGATTGCAAAAGAGGCGATGTTGAATATCATGTTTATGATTTATATTCATATATAAATTCATAACAAGCCATCATTTAGCAGATGCCATTTAGAGTGCATTTAATACAAAGACTGTCAGTCAGTTTTAGTGTCTTGCTCAAGGGCATGAAGGTAATTTCTCATGTATCTAAGAAACTTTTTAAGAATCTTTTGGCCCTTATGGTAATTTTAACCGTTGTAGGTTTCTGCAGGGCTTTCTGGAGATGTTTTATTATTTATACAGGGTTCAAACATAAACCACATTGAACTTCAATATAAGTATAGTTATTGCATCCTAATAAATGCTATGGATATATTTAAATTATACCACAAACATTGACACTAAGCAAAATCTAAGGGTCAAAAGGAACATTAAAAAGCTCTGTGACAGCACTTCTGTCTATAAACCAGCACTGCCAAATCTTTCAATGGCCTGCATATTATGCCGTTACATATTAAGTCAACGTGATTTGCAACTTTCCAATGTGATTACCTCAAGAGGAATTTATGTAGAGACATTGTCCAGAGTCTGCTGTCAAACATAAAACATGACACACAGCCACGGTTTCTACTAAGCAAACGATGCAAGTGCATTGGAACAGCTTTTGGATAGCAATACCGACACCAGACGTTGGAGAAGTAATTAAAAACACAGTTTACTTACAGTCAGCTTACCCTGAAAATGCAAAAGACGCTGTGTCAACAAAGCCAACTTCCTGTTCTGATACGCAGACGACTCTCGCGATCTCATCAGCATGCAGAGACTGGCAGGTCCGTCCTGGTGAAAGCTATCGTTTAAGAATTGAGCAGTAGCCATTAATAGAGCCAGAGATGACAGATGACTTCATATGCCATGCAAGCAGGCCCAGACAATAGCTTTAGCTATGACAGATTGCCTGGCTGTAACCCACTTTATGTTAAACTCATTCTCACTGTCCAATTTCACAAGTGTAATTTTGTTCCTCTGCATGGTATTGTCCTCCGCGGACTAACTGGGTTCCTTTGGTAATGATTCCCTTTTCTATTGTATTGTTTTCTGCATAATCGGACCGGTAGTCAAGGGTTTGGGTGACACAACCATCTGTCAAGTTCATTTGCTTTGTAAGGTATGCTTGGAATAATGGTCCGCGCAACTGGAGGCTATCCGTTATCAAAGCAGAATATCCCTCGTACCTCTTTCGATGCGCTGGAGACGTTCCCCCCTCCTCCCTTCCACTTATTATGCTATACCCTTGGCTCCATCACCTCATTTTTTTCGGCAGCTGTCACATGGGCATCTTGTATTATGAAATTTAAAGCCACGATTCAATTAAGGGTATGAGTTATCATCCTTACCGACTCACCTCTGCTCCGTGGGGGCGGCTTCCACAGACTGCTCCGCTCACCAGAAATGATCTGCTGCTCGTTGTGCCTGTCAGCTCTCATTTGGGAGAGTCCAGTTTAATCTGGACTCGCGCTGAAATCTCATACCGCCACCACTGCGTTTTCATCTGTCTTGGGTACGAAAGCCAAAAGTTGACTGGTGAAATATACAGTTATATCGAGTGAGTTGTGGCAAGGAGCGTTAAAGGAGAAACGCAAGGAAGACCTTTTGAATCTACGGTGGTTAAGATGTCCCACTTGTTGTAGAAAGCTAAGTTTCATTGCCTGTTTCTTTATTACCACAGTTGGTGGCCTTTAAATCCTCTGAACGAGCTCTATAAGTGGTTTAATATTGAATGTGTTATTTCCCATGAAGCAACGTTCAGAGATCATGTCCCATTTCCAGTGCCAACTTTTAGGGCGCCCAGCTCTAATAACAGTGGTCTGCTCACACAGAGGGCACCATAAAAACATGTGTTTCGCCATTCAGGGTCCCTTTACACCTTATGGCTCAAATATGCGCAAGGTCACGGCTGAAGGACGAATGGATGAATAATGGACAAACTGCAGTGTTAAAATCAGAGAACTACATGAAATAATATAGATAAGACAGATGTGTGATAGATGGAGTGAAAAGATAAAGACATGGATAGTTGCAAGATACTAACAAATAGTTGACGACAGATCTGAGTTCTGTATAGTTGACTCCTTGATGTTACCTTTTTGTTCAAGTCTGTCTAAATAGGTAAATTCAAAATAATGTAATTGGCCTATAAGGTCAGGCTAGCCTTAAGAACCTAGATTGCTTTTGCATGATGTCTCAACAATTTATCCTATATGAATGTACATCATACCCAAATTCTTTGGACTCCACATTCTCAGCAGGGAAATGGACATGATTAAACGAAAGAGAGAGCGTGGATGCCAAACAAATGGCTGCCGAAGCTTTTCCAACACTCGCATGGTGCTAGGCTCTCTGGCAGAGAGTAGATCTAGGGGGATCCAGATCAGCTGTGTTGGGTATTGGGCAGTAATGGCCGCCATATTACCTGGCATTGTGGAGGTTCATTAGCGGAGTGTTTGGCCCCACTCAATGCATTGTGATGCCCATAGCATTTGGTGTCACACAGCACAGGCTTTCATTCCCATCCTAGGAGACCTATTAGAGCCTATTGCGATTATATGGTTGTATATGGGGCACGGTCTTTATTTGACATTTGTGCGGTTGGGTGTAACTTCCAAACTTAGCATAATGTCAAATAACAATTAAATTGGCACTGACGCAAGCTACAGGTTCTTGTGCTTTACAATAAGAATATACAATTTGACAGTCATGTTAGGATTAGGGCTAGAACCGGATTCATATTCATCGATGTACCTGGTCCCATTGCTTAACCATGCATTGCGTAACTTCTTGAGGTAAATCGTTAACAATAAATCTATTGTGCAAGTACATAAAGAACCAGTGTTTGCTTATAAAAATTATTTATAATTTGAGCTCTCACGCTTGATTTCAAGGGAAATATAAGTATGAACATTGGTAAGTTCGGGCACTCTTAGGACCCTAGCTTTTCATTGGGACACTGTTCACATATTTTTCTGTGATGTGACTGCTTAAGCAATATTTCACAGCTGTTACTCATCAACAACATGCACAACCAATATCTCTCTGACTTAATTTTTAAACACTTCCTGTTTATTAATGTGTGTTTTTATTAAAACTAAAACAAACATTTGTCTTTTCAAAAGTTCTGCCACGATTCATGAAGTTTATTGAGTTGTCTCATGCAGTTTAGGTTGGAGGGGTTCAGAAAGAACGTGTATTCTGGTAAGGGAACATACAGACCATCCATGCTCACTTGTTTTTGGGAATTCCAGTGCATTGAAAAGATTTTGCAATTGAGACAGCCCTTAAAATGATCAGTGCCCTGACAACTGAACAAGGAAGATGATTACGACGCACCCAATGTTTATATTTGACCCAACAATGACTTAAAGCAACCCAACATTTTGGGTTGAAACAACCCAGCATAAGTTAAATTACAACCAAACCGGTTGGCTTCGTCCCTTTTTGACCCAACACTGGGTTGCAAATAAGGGGCACTTGAGTTAACCTCAAATGTTTGGAGTGAATCTGGATGTAGATGCAAGCGATTTCCGGCAATGCCCGCTTTAAAGGCCCTTGTGTTGACACTATATTGTCTCAATTGAAGCTTTTACATATCCATAAGCTTCTTTAGGTATTTGCATACATTATGTTTTGGGCCTAAGGGGGCGTGAAGTAGTGCCTTTGTATAAATTACAGATTTAATGCACTGTTGTTGTTGTTATTTATGAGATGATGATTTGTTTGTATTTACCAATAGTCCGAATAACAACTTGAACATTTAGCTAGAGAGAGGATTTTGTGGCGTTTTAAACATTTTCATCTATTACTTTTGATTCTCTCTCACAGCGGTAACCACTTTAGCTCTTTAATACAATAGAGCAAGCAATGTGTCAGCTGTGAGGTTTTATTAAAGTTTATTGGCCATGTAAAAACGTCTCTGTAGAAAATAACCGGCTTCGTCCGCCCTGTCACCCTGAATTTAGGCGCGGCGTCTATCCGCTGCTACCGAAGCCTCCAGCAGAGCTACAGGTAGAAACAGTCGTCCTCAATTAAATCTAATCATCCCTCTAAATCAATAATTGTGCTAAAGGCTGCCTTCAAATCTGGGAGGGATTCACATCTAATGTGCTGATCCAGCTTGTCTGGGCCAGCCTCCTTGTGTACTGAAACCAAAGCAATTTAGTTGTTGCCTACGGGTCTTCTGGCAGTAACTGCAGTTGGGAGTGCTGCAAGGACTTGGAGATACAATTTAATCTGATACATCTGTGTGCACACTGGAGTTAAGCATGGCTATATTAGGGGCTGTGTTGGAAGTGAGAAATATTATCACTTTCCTATAATAACAATGGTGGGGAGCGTGGAGAGACCTTGGAAAAACAACTCGCGTCAACCTAATCTGACTTCTCCTTTCTGGCCTGGGCCGCGTTTCGCTCGCACATCTGAAATCCAACCAGGATACAGGAAAACCTCACAGCTGACCAATCAAACTCTCAGCTTGCCAAAACAGACAAGGCCAAAGGAAATTAAATACAGTAGGTGGGTAAGAGACTATTCATGCATGTGTGAATATACTTCTTGGATCTAAGGATAGTGGTGATTTCACTACTGTTTGTTCCAGACACAAAAATGTTGGCCTCAAAATTACAGACACGCTATTTTTTATCGGCCAACGCTTGGAGAAATCAGCAGATGAACCGTTGGCTCGGCGTCATCAAGACTATAAATTCTTCTCTGCTCTGTCCACAGGGCTCTATCTCTGTTCTGGTGTCTCATAGTTTTTCGTAGTTTTCATTGGGGTAACAACACAACTCTAATTTAAGAGATGCAGATCTGGCAGAGTAAGCTCTGTTTGTTTGGGTTGATCTGGAAGAAGTCCCTTCACAGAATGCAACTTTCCCTTCTACGGCACAGATGTGCAATGAGTGAATACACCTATCTTAAAAGTTTACAGACGTGATTCAGTATGCTAATGATTATATATATATATATATATATATATATATATATATATATATATATATATATATATTTATTTATTTATTTATTTATACTTCCATAGTATCCATTTAATTTCTTTCTTTTTTTCCTACTATTGACGTCAATGGTTACAATCAGCGGTGTGCTTAACATCATTTATGAAAATTTCTTCTTTTGTGTTCATCAAAAAAAAAGAAATTCATACAGATTTAGAACATCATAAGGATGAGAAAATTATGACATAATTTTTATTTTGGGGTGAACTATCCCTTTAAAGAGAGAACCAATTATCCGATTGACAAGTTAACATTTCCTTTATCTTTAGTTCATGTTAACAATATGCAAACATAAAAAAATCCCAAAGTAAACGATGATGCGAATAATCGTCTTCAACTTAAATCTCTTTTCTTGGACTAAAATAAATGCAAGGATTGTGGACAACAGTTTACTTCCACATCTGGGTTAAAGTTATAGCGGAAGATTTTCTTTTTCCGGGTGGATAATCAAGACTATTGGTCATCCTAGTTGTCAATCATTTTGATGATATGTTGATGTAAGGCCATCGTACGTGCTCGTCCCTAGGTTCGCTTTCTGCACATGCGCACTTTCAGGTGTACATGTGTGGTGGGCTACGGTTTCAACCATTCATTAAAGCAACACTAAAGAGTTATTGCTCTTTGCTCCCCCTACAGGTTAGACGCATAATTGTTCATTAGCACTGTCGTAAATACTGCAGCATAGCTGGCTCTGATTGGATTGTTGGTCTGCCCAGTGTTCGAATTATGTCAAAGCTTATGGGGGTCCCCTAGCTAAGCCCCACCCCCCGGCCAAGCCCCACCCCCCTCATTATAGGGTCGCTGTGATTTCACAACGTAAGATGTGATCGTCCTTGATCAACAATCATCTGATCCTGGTTTTAATCAAAAAAACCCCAAATTACCCTTAACTCAAACTCTAAAAAAAGTTTACCCCTCAAATTAGTGTGAAACACTGGCAAGGGCAGAACTTTAAAACAGAATAGGGGTGAAATAGGGTGGACTCATTCTTAAATTACATAATTTTACTATATAGTAGTGGTAAAATGAATGATTACATTGCGTTTTTTGAGTCATAGATTGAATCATTTTCGGATCAGCAAAACTTATGAGCATATAAAAATAGAAAAGAACAAAGATACAAATAAAGCAAGATCTAACAGTAGTATTTAGGTACATAAATAGAATCAAATGAATAATAACACTGTCTTCTTCACTGTATAAATTACATATAATTAATCTTTTTAAAGATACATAATTTTAAAGATAGTTATCATGCCACCAGGTTGAAGGTTGCTGTCCCCAGCACTCACAGCAGCCCCATTCGCGTAATTTGCGGGTGGTATACGTCCCCACCGCTTTATGACCAAGTTGATTGTGCCCCAGCTTCCGACCACGAAGTAATTCTTGCGTTCATAATCATAATTAGGGTCCATATTCATTTAAAACGCATGTACAATGCATGACGCGCCGCCGCCTTCTGCTTTTCAAAGCGGTCGCCTGTGAACACAAGTTTTGTTTTAGACGCGTCTATTTGAGTGCACTTGCTGCACGTTTAGATTTAAAATAAACTTGAGCGCAACTTGATACCTTGATAAAAGGTAAATGTAAAAAAAAGGTAAAAATCTACCGGTAAGTTATATATGTAACAATGATTAATCTATTAATAGTTATTCTTCATCTATTTCATGCAAACGCTAGGGGAAAAAATATAGGGGAAAACATTTGTTCCTTTTCAGCAGTTTTTGAATAAGTTTAATTGAATAATATTAAAATACCTTATGGTAGGGCTGCATGATTATGGCAAAAACATAACTGTTTTTAGACTATTTGCATTGAATTGGAAACAATATTTTTGGAAAATATATTAATTGCAAGGCTGCAAAGAATAGTGCACTGAGGATTTAATTATATTATTTTAATATAGTCAGTGGTGAACTAAAGTGGGCCGGTCTAAGACATGAAACTCCAGGGCTGAACTTCGGCCCTGCATGTTACATTTTTCCAAGGTTTAAAAAAACACATGCAAAAGATACTTTCTACAAATAATTATTTATTTCTGAAAGATGCGTAGTTGAGTGATAGGCTAAGTATTAAAGAGACTATCATTTATTATCATTTAAGCGTGATTTCTTCTGCTTTCCTAATAAAATATTTTGTGTGACTGGGTTGACCAGCCGTTAGTCTGAGTGGATAGCTTTGCCACTGTTATAAAATAATTGTTTAAGAAGATTTTTTAAAAAACCCTTTAACCTAAAGATTACTAAAGATTCTCACCGCAACTGAGGTAAAAAATACTCCACATGCAGATAGAGACACTCGTCTGTCAATTCCTCCAGAAAACAGCATGTAGGGCTGTGACGGTGATAAATTTTTACCACCACGGTGGAACCATCAACAACAACCGCCGGTGTTGCGGTGGTGGGGTCCATGGGGGGGGTTAGGGTGGTTTAAATGGTGAAAGAAAATAAAGTTTCACTAAATGCGCTTCCTGATGCGCGCGACTTTAACCTGGTAAAATTTTTATTTCACAACAAAAGACAAACGTGATGTGTATGTATCACTGTCACTGGAGACCAAAAGAAACTAAAGCAGACGCACAACACAGTGGCTAAACTCCAGCGTGCTGAGTTATGCTAAAATCCACCAGTTTAGTGGAAACGCCATACATGGTAATGTAGCGGAGATTTGTGTATTACTGTAACATAAAACAATGTTATAAATTTGTATCTTAGGCTTTAAATTACTGTACAACTTTTGTTATTATTATTTCACGTGTAAAAAAAAACTGCAATTTTTACTTATTATTTTGTTTAATCATTCACCTGATATGTGACGTCACACAACCGCCGGTGGCACTTCACCACTGCGGTGGCATTGCACCACCGCGGTGGTGCGGTGATCATGACAACCATCCCACCCCTAAGCATGAGGCGCACTTGCGAGTTTCTTTATTTCGGACAGAAGTCATTTGAATTATTTTATTGCGAAATTGGGACAAATAATGGACAGTATCGCTTTGTGACACGCAAAATGAGGATTTTAAATGTATGTAGTATTTTAATTTTAATAAAAACCAGGGGACCCCCCTAATTTATATTTTTGTGCTTTATGGGGGGTCCCTTAAGGCTTATAGGAGGTCCGGGACCCCCCCAGACCCCCTTCAATTCGAACACTGGGTCTGCCGTAAAGCAAGTTTTTGTAGATTTCACTCGAACTACAGGACCACTACCTGACAGTTGGAAACTTCTTTAGGGCGGTTTTGTCCCATTCACCCTGTTTTGAGTGGATGAACCACTGAAACTTTTTTGGAAACGTTATTTTAAGGTAAAAAACCTCTTTGGTGTTGCTTTAAAGCTTGCGTTCCCACCGTGCTTTTCAAAATGTCTGAGGGTCACAAGAGAAAAAGTGTTTACGAATTGTATGACAAGATGAGAAAGGCCTCTGAAGAAAGAAACAAGACCAGAATGTGTTTGGGAGAATATTTAACACACTGGTCTGCGCTAAAAGCACATGTTGGGCTTCCCACGCGAAGTTTCTACTCAACAGGTAAAGTTTGGCATGCTATATGGAGAAATCCATTTAAAATCACTGCTAGTTAAAGTTGATGTAAGCTATGATTAGCGATGCTAGCCCTGGCACAAGTCAAGAACCACGCAGACACGGTAAACATCTCAATGTATGAGCCATGCCGGTGTTACACCAAAAACTTGTAAACAAGTTACACCAAAAACTTGTAAACAAGCAGCAACTTGTAAACAGAGCAAAGAGAAGAACTAGGCTCGTACATGCTCTCTAGTACACACGTTTAATAGCCATTTCCTCTCGGGAGCAGATAGGGTGTTGCGCATGTGCATTTTTTAAAAGTGGAAGGCCGGTTCTTTGTAAAAATTCTGGAAAATCTTCCGCTATACCTTTAAGTTGAGGTGTTTTTACAAAGATACTTACAAACTGTAAAAAGTGAAAAGTTGGATCCACTTAAAACATTACTTCAATTGGTAACTAGTGGCGGCCAGTGACTTCTCTTCAGAGGGACAAATTCAAAATATGTTCGGAGTGCCGTGTATTTTGCTTGTCATGTCAAAATGTACATTCCATGAACCATGTGCATCATGCGTCATAAGGGTTTATAATAAAAGAGATGCTCACATCCACAAAATACTCGCAAGACACTAACTTAACACTAAACATGAGATGAAGTGAGTATCTTGCAAACATGAGCGTCTCTTTAATCATAAACTCATTCGAAGTGTCTGCAGCAGGCTCATATTTTGACCTTGGGAGTGCATTATATTCTTATAATTCAATGGCCCATCATCCATTATTCCTTACATAACTTTAAAGTTACTTAAAGTTAGCAAAATGTCTGAAGTGGATCAAAATAATTATTACCTTTATTTCGGTATATTTATAAGAAGCAATACAGATCATTGATTTATACAGCATCAGATATGAGTGAGTCATTCTCCTTCAGGCTCTTACTTTAGAAAAACAGCACAATTTGCAGGTACTAATAAGGGAAAGATGTTAATCAACCTACAGTACATTAATCACAGCAATGAGGATGTGACTGTGTTCCCAGGTGACGTCTATGGATAACGTGGCCGGTCCCTCATTCCCACGAGCTCTTTATGCGAGCTAAGTCACCAGAGGATACGTCTCGACGGCGAATGACCATTATC
The DNA here is from genome assembly GCF_030506205.2 of Paramisgurnus dabryanus. Lineage (NCBI taxonomy): Eukaryota > Metazoa > Chordata > Actinopteri > Cypriniformes > Cobitidae > Paramisgurnus > Paramisgurnus dabryanus. The sequence continues at coordinate 29,510,791 of NC_133349.1, read as the reverse complement.
TCTTTCAAATGCTTCAAGAGGCTCGCGATAAGAATTTCAGAGCAGGGCGGCAAAGGTTAAAAGGAGAGATAGTTCTTGTCATCGTTCATCTAGCGGACGGGAGAGAGGCAACGAGAATGGCGCGATATCTTAAAATAGTCGAGTGATGGAGGTGCAGAGCAGATAGACACTTTAAGAAGCTCAAGTCACAGTTCAACAACCACTAGTGCTGTAAGACAGGACAGTTCAGCGCTATCAGAATCAAAGTTGGCCCGTTCTTCAGCCATCTCCATCACATTAACTTGCCTATTTCACCGATGATGAATCGCAGATGACGTCGTGCCATAAAAACTTTTTAAAGGTGCATTGTTTAACTTTTATAAGGCTCTCTTGACAGAAATACAATATAATACTCATAACTATATTACTATAAGACCTTACATATTGAACCATATTGTTTTATTATCTTAGAATGAGCCGTTTTTATCTATATAGACTGCGAGGTCTCCTTACATGGAAATCGGCTTCATGTTTCTACAGTAACCCCAAACGCACAAACTGCTCCATTTCATCCCGACGTTGTCTCAGACGACGACATGTTTGTCCTGTGGTGGCTAATATATGCGTTTTGAATTTGAGCGGTAAGCTGTTGGTTGCAATTTGCTATCTTACCACTAGATGCCGCTAAAATTTTCACACACCACCTTTAAATGTGTGTTGGCTAGGTCTCCGCCTCCATGATGAATCTGTAATGTTTCCACATAATCATCTCAACTAAAATTTTATCAAGCATATCTTTACAATTTTGTTAGACGAAATTGCGAACAAAAACATTTGCAGGCATTCTACCATGTTTACAAAAACATGCATGGGTAGAAAATGTTACGCTGTTATCTCAAACACCTCAGTGAAATGGGTCTACAAATGCTGTCATTATCAGGTTGATGAATATCTACTAGCCCCAAGGGCACACTGTGAGGGAAGCTTGTGTGTAGGTGAGACTTTAATAAGTGTTTTCTAAACTGGTCGACTCAGACATCTCCTCCAGCTAAACCTTCATCTCTTTTATCGTTTAGAATTTTGGAGACAGGAATAATATTACCCTAACCTTTCCCCATCTCCCCCCGTCCACCCCGAGACCTGTGCTGAGACCCTCGCTAAGTATGTCCCAAGGTGCGAATGTCTACATTCAGTGTTATATCTATAAATTTCTAGCTTGAAGTTAACAACACAGACGCGATGACTGTATTCTATAAATGCATGTTGTTTTTATTATGTAAACAAAACCGCGGATGCCGTTAAACCGAGTCCAACAGGCTTGACTGGATTTATTTATTTTGCAACACGAGCGCTCAGAGACAGATAAAAATGGTTCATGGGAATCAGCTGATTAGCTAATAGGTATTATTAGCGATTACTCTTGTCCTACTTGGGAGGAGATTACGAAGTGCCTGGAGAGAGACAGGCACGCTGCATTCCTGCGTAGTGAGAAAAGAGGCAAGGTGTTCATAGACACGAACCCGCTGAGAGTCAAGCAATCATTTTCAGACAATTCATCAAGCCCACATCTCATATTTCCAAAGCCTCTCATCCTCCCACACCTGCACGTTTTACATATTTTTTTTTGTGGTCTGCCTAACAGACAGTTGTTAGTCTTGCAATGTAAATCTGTATCTTTTTAAAAATACTACTATGAAAGTGCTCAAAATAACTTCATTTGTGTTCATCAGATCAAAGAAATTTGTACAAGTTTGTAAAAACATGAGGGTGAGTAAATGATGACATTTACTATTGAATTTTCATTTTTGGGTAAACTATCGCTTTAACAACCACTTTAATTTATTTGATTGTTATTAGTGACAATATTAGAACTTGATAAGTATATCCATATATTTTGTAATTTGTAATATAAATTGTAATTTGTAAGCAAAAAAAGAAAAAAAATCTGCCAATGGGGTAATAAACAAATCTTGAACTTTTTCTTTAACGCCTAATTCAATTTTTCTTAAACAATTTTTTTTTGCTTATTGCTTTTTTAACACCTATTGTCCGATTCATGTTTTTACATTTCCTTTGGTGTGTAAGTGTGTATAAGTACATATTAAGGATATGCAAAAGCTACACACCCCAAAGTAAATGATGGCGCAAATTATCGTCTCTAATGTAAATCTCTTTTCTTGGACTACAACAAACACACGGATTGTAGGCAACAGTTTACTTTCTGGGATTGGTGATGTAGATAAGAACGACATTATCATAATTCCTCCCACTTCAGACTCATAGCCTGTAAGTTAACTGCTGTTAGCATTGCATAGTGAGCGAATCCTTCAAACATGGTAAGGAGCGTCACATTTCCGGCTGACGTCAGAGGTATTCAGGCCAATCACAACGTACAGATTATAATTTTGTGCATTTCAGGAAGAGTAAAATCTGGAGCTACAAAAATGTACGATATGTGGAAAATAATGTTTTTTAACCATAAACCACACAAAAACGTATTATACGAAATATACAAAATGACGTTGTTTTATAGCAATGAAATACAAATTCACATAAATTGTATATTTTTGTTTAAAGTGCCCGTATTATGAAAAACTCACTTTTTCTGGGTTTTGGGGTGTTATTTTGTGTCTCTGATGCTCCCACACGCATACAAACTTGGAAAAAAATCCATCCATGCTGTTTTGAGTGAGATACAGGTTTCTGAATGTCCTCTGCCTTGAGTCTCAGATTGCGCGAGTTAAAACTCAGCTCCGTTGTGACGTAACAAAAAGTTTCGTCACATTCAGTTTGAATTTTCCCGCCCACCACCCCACTCGCAGGTCTCCACCCACCAGGTAGCTAGAGAGCATAGAGCAGTCACTTGAATGAGACCCTCTGTGCTGTTATCATGTCTCACGGAAATAACAGCGCTATTTGGATATTATGGATTATACTCCCGCCTACTTTTAAAAACAAAGTTTTAACGCGTGATTATTGGAACCTGGAGCATCGTATATACAGTGTGTTACGACGCAAACAGCCCTCAGATTGTAGGCGATAAGACCTTCATGCGAAATCTGATGTAAACAACAGACTATGTATCTATATTTCACGGATTATAAGCATTTGTGGACAAAAATGGTAATTGGATGTATTTTATTGGACTTTCATGGATCATTCACACATCTGAAACAGACTGTATTCGATTCGCGATCGCGTTGTTTCTTCACAAAAGGTAAGAAGTCACGTTATATTTTGCATGTTGTCATCTTCTGTCACAAAATACTACATTTATGATGCTAGAGCTAAAAGCTTTTTGCCAAACTAACCGAGACCGTACGCCCCGGCTTTTCTGACGAGGCGAGCCTCTAATAACTTTACGGTCCGCATAGATATATACACGGTCCGGACCGCCCGCTAGCTTCTAGCAATTAGCACGCGGTCCACAAGCAGTATACATCCCCCGCCGGGTCTTAATTTATTTAATTTGCGAAAATAATGTGTTTGAAAATGTTTTATAATGGGAATATGTTAGCATTGTCCAGGGAAAACAAGTTTGTTGTTGTGACTGCTAACGTAACATCACAATTTACTCTAGAATCATTGTGTGTCATGAGTTTCTTCTCCTGTAGTGTAACGTTACTTATTAGTGATACTTTTCTGCATGATTTGTCTGTTGGCAACATAAACCGTTAATAATAATAATAATATATAAAATAATAACACAGTATGGTCTGTACTGCTCACGAGACCACTGAGCATGCGCACGGGCACATGACGTTAGTAGTGGGGCGTGATCAAAGGAGCAGTAGCTCATAAATATGTAAGACTAGCTCAAAACGGCACAATCTGAAATGCCCTGAAACAGAGGCTCCTAGAGATGGGTAACAATCTTTTCCTACAAGTTATTTCGAGCAAACAACTTTTGAAACATGCTTTATGGAACTCATACACCTATATAACTTGTGGAAAAGCAGTCATAAGATGGGCACTTTAAAAACTATACCTTTTTTTTTTCTTATCAAGAAAATAAATCTTGATTTAAGAATTTTTTTATATTTGTACTGAAAACAAGACAATTTTTTTCTTTGCAGCGTAGTACACTGTACAACTGTGTATTTTTGTCTTAAATATCTACAAATTCCACCCCATTGGTAGATATTTTTGCTTGTTTTAAGCACAAATTGAATTTAATTTATCATTTTGTTCATCAAGAAAATACATCTTGATTTAATAATTTTTAGATATTTGTAATGAAAACAAGACAAAAATACTAAGTAAGAAAGTCATTTTTGCAGTGTTGTTAGACAATTCTACTACTGACAGCCCTGTCCCTCTACTTTTAAGATGCCGTCTATGCCCCTGATTATATGAATATAAACATTTTTTTTTTTTTAAGTCTAGTAAGAACGTAATAAAGTCATTTTTTTAAGTGTATAGGCTCGCATCAATAATAACACTGCAGGATCCATTGCCCTGTTTTGAAACATGTGTCCATGAAACAATTACCCAAAGTATGCTAGCAATATCTGACATACAACCAGAATTGGACTGGTATAAGAAACAGTGATTTGTTTTGAGTTTCCAGTGACATGTGTGATTTCTACGTCATGTCCTCATCAGCCGGATTGTAGTGGCTGGACTGCCGGCTCGCATTGCTTCGGCTCAGGGCGCGCACATATTCATGGACACAGCTGGGACAGTTTAATGACTTAATTCTAGTTAATTACTCACCCCAGTGCAGCTGACCAAACTCCATCACTGACTCTCTTCGCATGGCTGAGTTATGGTCGGGTTTGAGAAGGGGAGTGGAACCGGAGAGAGAAAGGCAGGCAGAAGCCATAGATGGCAGAGAGCAAGGTGCCAACACTGATGAACTTTCACATTTGTTTATAGTTTGGTCTTACACATGATCTGGACTACAGTCTTAAAAGTTGCAGTATTTAGTTTTCAGCCTATACTGTAGTATATGTAACCGGTAATGGTCTATATTGTTAATTACAGAATCCTAGGATTGTAGGTTTGCAAATTGTTGATTTAGCCAATACATTATTATTTATATTAATATCAAATATTAATATTTTCCTATATTACCACAGTCTATTCCAGTGTCTTGACAGTGCTATGAAAACTTACTTGTGGACATCAAAAAGCTTTGAAAGAACGCCGAAAATCCTCTTTAACACTGTTCCCGAGAGTCTTTATTTCCGCAGAGCTTCAGATCCAGTGGCTTTTGCATGTGTAAATGAATTCACTCAAGACGATTTACAGCCCTAGATGGGGCTAATGGGAAACAAGGGTAAAAACACGAAGAGCGTTTTCACGGATTTCCTGCTGGCTTCCAATTTGTCTGAAGCCCCCGCGACCAGTTATTTATTACCTTGCTGTTTATAGCTATTGATTTCACCCAGAGTGCCTCCTGACATTCAGTGTTGGGATTTGAGATAGAGAGGGCAAAGGCTGCTTCTCCCGGTGCTCCGGGGTCAGGTAAAGTGCCATAAGGGTTTGCTTGGGGTCATGCGGGCCCAGCAGGAGAGCCATAGAGTGTGCAGAGTGTTTGCGGAATAAGGACCTCAAAACCAGAACCGTCCACGCACCACCAATTAGGCCCGATTCTGTCCCACTGGTGAGGGATACCGCAAGGCAGGGTCCTGGGCCCCTAGTTGCCTTTTAGATTATGCATTTGCTTTGTTCCCAGATGTGTAACTAGGCAATTTTGCTTAGCCATAAAACGGCATGGATGCTTAAAAGGTCTTTAGAGGAGAAAAGAGGCTGTCCATTCATTTACCTCAACTGTGTCAATCTCTTACCAGCCAAGTTTGGTCCAAAACCATAGCTCCCATTTTACCCAAGGGGAGGAGCTGGTGAATGAGACAGTAGAGGAGGGAGGAGGAAAATCTTCAACAAAACAGGACAACAAAAGTGGAAGGAAATTAATGACCCTTCACATATTGCCTATGTTTCTTTTGTAAAGGCAAACAAGAGCTAAGCAGGTTTGAGAGGATGTGGAGCTCATGAGCCAGTGGATCTCAGGCCTGTAAATTAACTTCATTACACGGTAATTGCCAACCAGAAGTCACCCACTTTCATATACATTTGCCCAATGCTCAGCATTTCACGTCTTCGTAATCTCAGCCCTTCTCTGTCACCCTTCCCCATCTTCTTTTCTGTTTTCCAAAGTTAAAAAGGTCAAACCATTACATAGTCTGAATGAAATGTTCCTGACTTCCTGTGATGTATAGGCGACTGGCCCTGGAAGCCACTGGTATTGTTCAGGTGTGTAATAATTAATGCAGCTTTTGAATGGCTCTCGTGGGATGAGAGGCCGATGTCGATTCCACACCCACTGAGGTCGACTACAGACGCTGCATTCAAAAGAGAAGTCAAAAAGCAATGTTACAGTGCTCAGTTTACTAATCTTACTTTTGAACTATATGCAGTAAACACACCCTTTTGTGCTATTGAAACATAGGAAGGAAAGTCAATTTGAAAAGGCTGCAATTACAACCCACACCAAACATTTACAGAGATCTCACATTGTACTCATCACCTGATTACATGTCGTACATCAATCATTCCAGAGTGTCATTTCTTTTAGACAAATGAAAACATTTGTGAGTAATTATTAACAGGTGTGACTCTTTGAATGTTTGTGAGACACTGACAAAGAATGCTACAGTAAAAACAAAACGTATAATTGGTTTGAGACATAGTACTGTAATAGGATTAACAACACAAAACATTTCATTTTAATCTAAAATAGTGTTGAAAAGAATGTAAAAAGTTAATTATCTTTATTGCATTTCACTTGTTTTATTACATGGCTCGTATGGAATGCTCGATTCTGATTGGCTAGTTGCGACATTTGCATTCATTGTTTGTTATTTTCAGACAACTGCTGCAAATTATTTTGACAGGTACAGTTTAAAATTACACAGAAGTTAAATATATATATATATATCTTTATAGGATATTATGTTAACAGTACAAATAATTAAACCAAATAGTGTTTGTGACATTTGAACATCTTTTTTATCTTTAAACCAAAAATAAACAGGTTTTTCTTGCGTAAAGTCTGCATTTGTTAAAAATGAGCAAAGAAAATATTTCAAATCAATATTTAATGTTCCTTACCTTATTTATGAGGTAAATAGTCGTGTAATGAGCGGGATAATGAACAGGCAGCCGGTTGTTGTGAAATAAGCCTCTTTTGCGCCAGGTCTTGATCACATTGTCTGGGCTTATTTTTTTATAACAACCTGCTGCCTATACATTATCCCTTACATTTATAACATGCATTGCATACACTATTTTAAAAATATATATTATGACATTCAGAATTATGACTTATTATTAATGTACAGTAAAATATGTTTCCAGACGTTTGTGTATGATTCATCACATTACGATAGTTCATGTTGTTTAGTTGCCCTGAGGGTGTTTTGTCTTTGTCTGGTTAACACTGTTGCCATTATTCACTGTATATTGCTTATGAAAATAGCAGTTTTATTAGGAATAGTTCATCTATTACTTCCTGATTATGGTCTGTTGAGTTTGAAATGCTTTTCAATTGTTACATTTTTTTTTCTGCTAAATGTGTTATCATACACATTTAATGTTTAAAAGGTTATACATTCAGATTGTTGTAAGTATGCGTCTTAGTAAGTTACATCTGGGATTGTACTGTAGCACCTATCAGAAAACATATATGTCTGAGAAATCGACTGAAATATCTGATTACTTTCCACCAAAAACAAATGTCGTAATACAAATGATCAGTGAGCCACACTTTAATTCACCTTGTGTTACGAAAAACATGATGAGTCAATAATGACAGAAATTTCATTTCAGGTGAATTATTCTGTTAAGCCTTTACTGTCATATAATACTTGTAATGAATGTGAACTGAAATGATACGGGCAAGCGAAGACATGAAATAGTACCAAAGTCTTTGATGTGAGCCTCAGGCAACAAGACAACCTGAATCACCTTTATGAGCTGCTGTTCATAATTGCTGCATGCTCATACAAAGACATACATTGTTTCTACCTCAAGAGTCTCTCGATTTAAATGTGCGCCTGTGAAAGGCGAATCAATCTGTATCTCGCTTGACCAAATTCACATCTAATCAATTAGCAAGGCTTCCACACAACTGATAGCGTCCTCTACTTGAAACATTGCAGTAACTAAATATGTTTCTTGTCCTTTCACAAACATCCTAAGGTGTTAAACAACCCTCACAGACTGATTTATGGCTAAGATAAACATTTTCCACAGTGGTTCCGTCTTAATTCCAGGATGCTGACACTCGGTAATCACCCATTGTCACCGATGATTGAAGACACCAGGGTTCACACAATGCACGGTGTTAAACATCAAACTCTGGTGTGAAAGAGATTGTGTGATCTCACTCAGAGCTTCTCCTCGACTCTCGTCAGGTCACATATCATCAGTTATTTGGGCAATGACATTAGCATAATAACTACGATAACTTAATCCCGCTGCTGTCTTGTGGGACTCTGAAGTTCCTGCAGAAACTAAGCGTACGAGGTACTGTCACTTTGCAGGACAAGATAATTAAAGGTCTTTGTTAGGATAAATGCGGAGTGAAACTAGAACAGCTTTTCTTTAGGTTCCTTTAATGGGCTACCCTATAATGAGACCCTTTGTTAACTTTAAGAATCATTTTCCCAATTAAGAGTCTACAAAACATTCACAGATCCTCAGTTCCTCAAAGACCCAGAGCTTGATGTGTCTTTCTCATCTACAGTACATTTTGCATTCTGACAATTTTATTAAATGATCCAGAATACCACTGCAAAGGGTTTGTAGGAGAATAGTGGGTATATACAATCTTTGTATTAGTTTCAAAATATCTTCTGTTTTCTATACAACAAAAGTGGATGGTGATGTATATGGTCAAGCTTCATGTAAAGTGTCCATATCTCTGATGCACTATATTTTAAATATACAATTATTTTTGTATAAAACAGTTAATTATTAAAAATGATATTAAACACAATAAAATGCAAGATTCAACATAACCCAATCTCACGGAAATTAATGTTATAGTCACAAAATATTTGATTCATGTATTCGGGTTCTTGATTTTCCGCTGTTTATTGTGCCACTGAAGCACAAAATGTCTTTTTCGTGTCACACGTCACAAGTTTCTAAACAGTTTTTTGTGTCTGTGGCAAGACTTTCTTTATCGTGTCATTTTATATTTTACTTTTTCATTGTTTTTCCTATTTTTTACCATTGTCGCTTGGGGTTGGGGTTAGATTCACTTTCTGCGACATCCTAACCCAAACACCAACTCTAGGCGAGAATAGTTTTAAAAGTGCAAGAAAACATGTAGAAAACAATGCATGTAATTACACCCTAACAGAAACCGTGAATCTAACCCTTACCCCAAGCAACAATGATTTAAAAATAGGAAAAACAATGAAAAAAAATATATAAATGACACAATAAAGAAAGTCGTGCCACAGACACGAAAACTGTTTACAAAAATTTGTGCTGTGTGACACGAAAAAGACATTTGTGCTCCAGTGGCATGAAAAACAACTAAAAATCTTGTTAAGAACACGAATAAATTAATCAAATATTTTGTAACTATAACACGATTTTTCGTGAGATAGGGGTAGAACTTACCATGCCAAAAGATCTGATGTATTAGTTGTATTGAAGATTTGATACTGCATAGCTGTTAACCCCTTAGGCGTCACCCCACCCTATTGAGTTAAATCTACACTCTTGGAGCTTTCAATCGATATACAGTTTGGCATGATTAGATAAGAATTCACAAAGTAAACGGTGTCCTGCTGGTGAGACAGTGACATTTAGCAGTATATAAATGTTTTGAGGAACGCTCTCTTCATAAATGAATCAATTACTCTCCCTACATAATCTATTTTATAAAACACTGTTGAAATGTGTATTCTGGAGGCTTAGACCTTTCCAACAATATATAGTTTGTAATAATAGATTAAAATTTACATTAACAATATTGATGTAAACTTAGGGGTCCTGTATTCGGGACAGCGATCCTTAACGGTTTAAAAGCTATTGGATATCGGTTCTGAGTTACATGGATTCATTTTTTACTGTGATTTTATGGTAGTTTTAATGGTTTTAGTATTTGTTATTTTAGCAGTATATAAATAACAGTTCACAGTTCATTATAAAAATATAATCCAATCTATACAACAGTATATAGCACTTCCCTCCAATACAACACATGAGCATTTAGTAAATTAGCATCCCTATGGTAGCCGGGGCTGCAACAGAAATGTTTTCCTTAAAGTGATAGTTCAGCCAAAATTAAAAATTATCCCATGATTTTCTCACCCTCAAGACACCCTCGATTCTTTCTTTTTCCAGACAAACTCAACCAGAGTTATATAAGAAAATGTCCTGTCTCTTCCAATCTTTATAATGATAGTATATGGTGCTTCTGATTTGTAGCCAAAAATTGTCATCCATCCTTCACAAAAGTAATCAACATGGCTCCAGTGGGTTAATAAAGGCCTTCTTAAGGGCAATCAATATGATTTTGTAAGAAAAATACCAATATTTAAAACTTTTCAAACTAAAAAAACTAGCTTCTGTTAACGACTGACGAACAACTTCCAGTGTATGATGTAGGGTGTTGCATACGAGATGAGTGGAGATGAGAGATACGTGCGCTACATCCATTTACTACCATTATAAAGCTTGAAACAGCTAGGCATTTTCTAATATAACTCTGATTTTTATCTAAAAAAAGATAATAATATCCATCGAGAATGGTTTGAGGATGAGTAAATTATGGGGTAATTTTTGGCCAAACTATCACTTTAAACGGACAGTAAGTAGGGTTTTAAGTAAATATGTCCTCGTTGATGTCAAATGACCTCTGCCAATGATCTGACTTTTCTTTGTAAGCTTAGAATTTCTTCTCTTTACTTACATTAAACGGGTAAGGCCAAGGAGGCCTCCATGTCGTTCCGCCGTATTGATAAACTATAATAGCAGAGAGGTACAAAAAGCACTTGCCTACCAACGCGTTTCCACAACACGTTTTCATCCAGAACACGTGAACCAGCTGAAAAGGACATGGAGATCAGTGATTAGATAATGGCTACTGTAGTTGCAACACGCATTTGGAAAAGCGAGGCGCTAGAGAGCACTAATCATTCGAATGCAAAATACAATTTCACCACTAGATGGGAGAAAATCCTACTTACTGTCCCTTTAATGCATTGTGGGGTTTAATCTGTGCAATACTAATAAAAAGTACTTGAATTCCCTAAGTCACATATAAAAAGCATCAGAAAAATGCATACATGTAAAAGTACATTTTAATTATTAAATATCTAAAAAAGTGGTGGGTAAGGGACCATGTAAAGTTTACATACTTTGTTAAACATGACTTCTTGACTTTTAAAACGCAATACAGCACTGGCGCTTTTTACGCCAGCTAGAGGGCGCTTAACTATGAAACATAACTATAATATTAGTATATAATAATAAGCTCTTTTCTTAGTGAAAGTTGATTGTTGAATGCTGTTGAAAAACAAAATCTCCTTTTCTGTTCAACTGAGAAAAATTACAATACAAACTTAAAACAACAAGAAGGCTATTTTGGATGAACTGTTTCAGTTAAACCGAAAGTGATTTCCAGTTGTGGCCTTGGAAAAGTGAGATCTCAGCATCAACAATGTTTGGAATAATCATATAATCAATCAGTTAATGAATTAGTCTGGTGAATAATTGAAGGTCTCAGTCCAGACTTCCTCTCTGATCTCTCAGAAGTTGGCGTCTGAGTAAGAGCATCGGACAGCGATGTATACATCGCTTTAATCAGCGCTTTGATCTTCTCTACAACACTCGTATAAGTCAATTAAAAGCAGGCTGACGACTATGAATTATGCAGCGCATTTATTAAAACATTTATCAGCCAGACTTATTATAAATAGATGACTTCAGTAAAGACAGGCGGTAGCAGATGAATAGGTCAGTTTGTTTACTTCCCCGTTGCTTTGTTGCTTCAAGTTTATGGTTGTGCCTTTCGCTGCTTTAAATGAACCTCAACATGACTTGACTTGTTTAATCTTGCCAGTTTTTTGATCAAACAAGAAATATAGTTAGATTTTGCCCTGCAAGTGTGATGTTTTAGAAAGACCGAAATCGGATTGTGAGAGCTTTGCTTTGTCATCCTGAAGGCATAAAACACACACAACACACACACACACACTTAGACGTCTGCCCTCGAGAACTGTTGGTGGAAACATCTACCACCGAATCGATCCAGCACATATACTGAAAAGCTTTCAGGGCAGAAAAACGTAGGATCCAGATGCTCAAAATCAGTGAGAAAAGAAAAAGATCAACCATAAAAGCGAACAGAAACAAAAAAGGCCAAAGCTGTCCAGCTTGCCTCAATATTACAAGTGAAATACATCTGTTGACAAAAAGAACTGACTGCTTACATGCACACATGACTTTTTAAAGTTTATATTCATATAATCAGGGCTATAGATGGCATCTTAAAAGTGAAGGGACAGTAGATTATGTATTGATTTATATAGATCAGTGGGTTCAGTAGATCAGTAGAATTTTCTCATATACTGTATGTATGTATATATAACACAAATAAATGTTATTTTCTTTGTCCGTTGCAAAGTAAGTGCACAGATCCAAAATACTTTTACACGCACTTAAAAACAGAGTCTGTTTACGAGGAAAATTAAACAAACATGCGGATCAGGGTGGTGCTTTGGTTGCGCTCTAAGTGTGGTTGTTCTTGTGTACGCGGCCACCATTAAAGGTTTGACTAAACAGTTCTCTCGCGTCTGCACTACATCCCTACACTGGCGCCAGATTAAGGCCGTAGGCCATAGCTGTGTCCTATCTAGCCATAACCGCTGTTTTTCATCCTAATACTACCCGCAAACCTAACCCTAAACCCAACATTTCACTGGATTTAGGCCATAGCTGTGTCCTATCTAGCCTTAACTGCCTTTTTTACTACCCCGAAACCTAACCCTAAACCCATCATTTCACTAGATTTAGGCTGTAGCTGTATCCTATCTACCCTGAATTGCTGTTTTTATCCTAATACTACCCCCAAACCTAACCCTAAACCCAACATTATACTGTATTAAGGCCGTAGCTGTGTCCTATCTAGCCTGAACCACTGTTTTTTATCCTAATATTACCCCGAAACCTAACGCTAAACCGAACATTTCACTGGATTTAGGCCATAGCTGTGTCCTATCTACCCTGAATTGCTGTTTTTATCCTAATGCTACCCCCCAAACCTAACCCTAAACCCAACATTATACTGTATTTAGGCCGTAGCTGTGTCCTATCTAGCCTGAACCACTGTTTTTATCCTAATATTACCCCCAAACCTAACGCTAAACCGAACATTTCACTGGATTTAGGCCATAGCTGTGTCCTATCTACCCTGAATTGCTGTTTTTATCCTAATGCTACCCCCCAAACCTAACCCTAAACCCAACATTATACTGTATTTAGGCCGTAGCTGTGTCCTATCTAGCCTGAACAACTGTTTTTATCCTAATATTACCCCCAAACCTAACGCTAAACCCAACATTTCACTGGATTTAGGCTGTAGCTGTATCCTATCTAGCCTGAATCGCTTTTTTATTCTAATACTACCCGCAAACCTTATCCTAAACCTAACATTTTATTGAATTTTCGCTTTAGCTTTGTCCTATCTAGCCTGAACTTCCTTTTTTATCTTAATACTACCCCCAAACCTAACCCTAAATGCAACATATCGCAAGATTTGGCCGCAGCTGTATTCCATCTAGCCAGAACCTGGGTTTAAAGTGTGGGGGAACAAATCATCTTTATTTCAAAGTGGGGGGGGGCATGTTCAAGGGTTCCCCCACATATTCTGCACTTATGCATATAATTCTTTAAAAAAAACATAATTTCCTAACACGCAGAGTAAACTTATGTAATATATAAAGTATAGATTGCAAAACTTAAAGTCAGAAGGACGCTTAAAATCAAATTGGCATTTGATCTTCTCAACCTAACCTTCTTCAAAACAAACAAGACCTTCTCAACATCAAACACCTGCGACCAGAGGTACTCACTCTTGCCTCTACCACAAGGTGAGACACACTCCTGTTTTTCTGTCTCACTCACCTTCTTATATTTTATTTGATTAAGTATGCTGATCCTCGCAGGCACAGCAAATGATCCTGCGCCGCATGAATGAGGGGGTGCTTGAGGTCAGCTAGACTTCTGTTAATTGAAGCTGTGAGTTAAAACAAGATTGGTTACTTTCTAAGTGTTTTCTCAGTTCTTTTTTCTCTCCCTCTGTTTTTTGTGCCATTTGGAGCCTATTGACACAGATTATGCAGGTGGATCTCCCCGGAGGGTTTGCCAGTGGCTGACGCTGGGACGGGTCGAGCTCACCGTTCTCTCTCTCTCTCTCTCTCTCTCTCTCTCTGAACAGCATGGCTGCCAGCCACATCTGCTGGACTGCGATAATGCAGTCATCTCCCTCTTATGGCTACACACACAAACGTTTCCATTAGCTCCACGACAAGTGCATTCCTCACTGCGATTTAGACCATCTTTCATGTCCATCTTGTTTCTTCCCAAATGCAGATTTTCCTAACTTCTCCTCGCCCCCTGGAGCAACGGTTGCAGTACAAAAGAAGCAAAGCTTTTGCGTTTTTGACTTGTACGTCGTGCATTAGAGGGTAACGGAAGCAGTGTGGTGTCATGACTAAAAATTTATGTTTTTGCATGCCGGGCAGTTGAACGCTGAATTAGCTCTTAGTACTTTGAGCGCGTTGCCTGAATCAACAGCGAGGAAAGTGTTATTTTCATTTTCAAATGAGCTGGCTGCATCCAAGCTCGCCGCACATCTGGTAATTGTGATTTGACCTTTATTTATATTACCAAGCTCATCAATTTCAGAAATAATTTACACAGTCAGCTGAAACTAATTTGAAATGTTTTGGCAAAGCCGCATGGCAGCAACGCAATGCAAATAGAATCTTTTTAATGTTTGTTGAAAACTAACTAGATTATTTGACTAAAGAAACAAAGTAATAAAAAAATCACTAAAAAGTCACTGAAAGGATCTGTTTGATGTTTACATCTTTAACACAAATATATAAGTAGTGAAGAAAACTGAAAAATGAAGTTTAACTGATTTATTTTATAGGGCTGTCAAAATGAATGTGTTAATGACGCATTAACGTTACAAACATTTCTCAAAATATCTTTCTTTGTGTTCATCAGAACAAATACATTAATACAGGTTTGTTACAACATGAGGATGAGTAAATGATGACAGAATTTTCATTTTTGGGTGAACTATCCCTTTAAAGCAACACCAAAGAGGTTTTTTACCTTAAAATAATGTTTCCCAAAACGTTTCAGTCGTTCATTTACTTGAAACAGGGTGAATGGCATTTTCACATTCGCAATGCAGCCCTTTATCGGCCAAAACCGCACTAAAGAAGTTACCAACCGTCGGGTAGCGGTCCTGTAGTTCGAGTGAAAACTACAAAAACTTGCTTTACGGCAAGTTACAATCCAATCAGAGCCAGCTTTGCTGCAGTAGGCTAAATTATTTACGACAGTGGTAATGGACAATTCCGCTTCCAACCTGTAGGCGAAGCAAAGAGCAAAAACTCTTTAGTGTTGCTTTAATAACTATTTTAATCAGTTTCTGAACTTTAACGCTCATAATAATTATTTTAACATCAAGCAAGTCCTGCACTTTATTTTCTACTTCCTGCATGTTTTAAGACCGAAACCAAAATGTCTCGCGAATGTGGATGGATACGCATCTTTGCATTTAGATACCTCTCAGAAAACGTACAAATAAAGATTATTTAGATGTTAAGAGCATTGGGATGACTTGTCTTAATCTACTTATTTTTATGAAAATCTTACTTTCGACCAAAATCGACATTCATACTTTCTTTCGCCTCTAGCTTAAAATTAGGCCGAGCGCATTCCGACAAATTTGTCCAGCACGGGTCACACATTTCTTAACACAAAACTGCACGGAGGCTTTGCAAAGATGGCCGCCTATGACGCGACTTGCCTAAAGGGAGTTTCTTTGTCTCATTATTTTTTATTGTTCACATTTGTTCCAGGTTTATTTTAAACAAAATAACTTTCAGAATTCTAGTGTGGTCTCAGGATTTCTTAACTCCAACTATGATGGGAAATCTATCCTCTGTTTTCTCAGCATGTGCAGTCCGGTCAGAAGCTTTTTTACACACTTTTTCTTCCTAATAGTGTGTGCAACAAGTTATCCAGATGTCTGAGCTTTGAACCAACATTTTCAATGGGAATTCAGATGACAAAGCTTGCTTATGCGAGACAGAAATCTGCAATCTCGATTTATTTTTGAGGAATAGCCCTCTAAATAAATCCTGAAACGAGAATGAGTTTATCTCCGGTGTTGTGGATACAGTTGTTGTTTTTGTAAGCTCTTGATTCAAACATTAAAATCACAGCATTTTAAGAACTGTTAATAGGATTATTTTATTAAACCAGTATATCTGGATTTGGTTTTCAGGACCTGGACTCATTTGCCAAACATCTTATATACCCTATATGTAGTCTTTCTATGTGATGTTTCACTAGCATAATAAATAATTTGAATTAAATGACAATTTGAAACATAAAGTGTTTTATTTTTGTTTAATTAACACCTCAAGGATCTGTCCAAAGAGCTTGTGGGTTTACCCCAGCACCACAGACACTGGCAACCACAGCAGACATACTGATAAAACTTTCCCAAATATCTCAGAAGAGTAAATTCAGTGTCAGCCAAAGTTCAGGGAAGAGATTAGACCATCCGCAGACACCTCGTGATCGAGCGTTTCTGCACTCGTACATGTGTGTTTATAATTTAAAGGCAATAGACTTATGAGACCACATCCAATATTATGTTAGTAATTTAAGCCTATAGTAACCCTTGCTGTAATTGGCCATGTTTTTTTCTGGTATAGTTTTCAAATTTATTTGTCAGTATCTGAGTTATACAGAGTGAATGTTGACACTTATATTCAAGAAATGTGAACACTTATGGAAAATACAAGCTATGAGAATATAAATCATGAAACGTCTGACAATACAGACAGATCTATGCATCTTAAAACATTTTGTTTAGGTAGTGTAAACTTTAAACCGGTGATAAATAGTACTTTTCTGATCTTGTGATATATATATTAATTTAATTACTTTCTTTGCTAAATCTTTCTGATTCTCAAAGAGAAGTCTGCTGAACACAAGTTTTGAAGAGATAAAAGCAAAGGCAGGCTAAACACTTTCAACAGTTTCTCACACCGCAAATGTCCACAAATCTCTGTATAAGGAAACCGGGTGCTACAGAAAACCATGGAGTGATAAAAGCTTCACCTGCATGTGTGAAAAATGGTGAAATTTGTTCACACTATCAGAGTTAATGGCAGGATGACTGTGTGAAGTACACACACATACACACACTGTCTGCTGAGAGCTGAGAAGTGAAGGAGGACAACACAACACTTAATAAATCTACAGGACATGTCCCCCTTCTTAACCTTTACCATGTCAAAACCTTTCACTGCTTCTGCGAGATGAACAGTAAATAAAACCAGACACATTCTCTGATCTTTAACCGAGGATCTGGGGACATTTAAGATTTACACGCACATTTAGAGCTCACTTGTTTATTTACTAACAATGCAGAGTTGATATACTGTAATTTTATATTTGTAACTTTGGTATTTTTTTCCTATCTTATCTAGGAATATATATATATATATGCACCAATATAAATTTTTTCCACCGACACGATAGTCAATTATTTAGAGTCAGATTATTCAAATTATTTATATCTGTTAGTTTGGTGGTTATATTAACTTGCATTTACTAAATTCTGAAGATTGCATTTTCTGAATCTTATTCATTCATTTAATGACCGTAGGTATTAAACATTAAACTACTAAACTAAGTTTCTTTACATTTTCTATACACAGAGCTCACATTTTTGCCTTTTCCTGTTCTCTTTTTTTAAAGTTATAATTTGGCCATTTTTGCCTTTAATTTGACAGTGATTGAGGAGAGGAAAGAAAAGTACAGGAAGGAGAGAGAGGTTCGGGATCAGCAAATGATCACGAGCCAGGAATCGGACTTGGGTCGTCAAAAGTGCGAAAGCACCATATGTCGGAGCGCGGCCCACTACACCATCGGCCCCGACTTCCTGTTCTCTTTTGATTGTCAGGATATATCAGCTGGTTTTAACAAAGAAAAAAAATATTTTATTGACCAACACAGATTTTCATATATTTATATTTTGTAAACACGGACACACACGCATGCACGCACGCATGCACGCACGCATGCACGCACGCACGCACACACGCACACACATTTTTAAGGGAGAAAGACACTATAATTTGGGGTCAGTCATCATTTGTGAAATAAATATATTTTTAACATAATAAATAATTAATTTTATGTTTAATTTGCCCTGGTTAGATTAAAAAGGTAATATTTAAAGGATAAATCCATAAAGTATATACATTAAATAAATGAAGTTACAAACAGTTGTGAACTAATTTATGACCCTGGACCATTAATTGAATCATAAGTTACACAGGTATATTTATAGCCAACAATATATTGAATGGGTCAAAATTATATATATTGCGTAAATATCCATTTTAAAACAAAATACCATTATGATTTAATGTTTTGTAATGCAGGCTTCCACTGAACAAAATTTACTGAAAAACTTAAAACAATTAGTTTTAATAAAAAAATATCTCTGTAGTTAAAAGAACACACATTTCTTTCAGTAAAAAATACTATTGTTTTATTAAACATGAAATTCCCAATTAAAGGCATAATACAATTGTACTATTGTTAGTTTGAAAGGGATTTTTTGTATAACTAAAAAATTAACAGCTGTTTTCAGGCCTGTAATCCCAGGCTGCATATCCGCTAGGTTGATGGTTTTGTCAGTAGCCCAGTTCCACAACAACACATCAATTTTGATCCAAATAAGACTCCACGCTTCAGCCACTCTTATCGGGAAACACGGCCATGTCAGTCCCCAGATTTAACCACCGCAAATTCCTCAGTATTTAGTTTGCTAAATTATATGGACATTTGCAGCGGCCAATAGCTTCAGGCTGCGCTTGCCTCAATGGCATTCTGTACATAAGCTTAGCTTACTAGCCTGCGATAGCAAGCCAATGCTTATCCATGTTAACAGAAAACCTTCTAAGACAGGATTAGCAGGGAGATGGTGACTAGCACGACGGACAGTCCGTCCCCAGGGATGCCACACAAACCCAATACTCACTTACTGGCATTGAAAAAGAATAATAATCATAAAATCTGGTTTGGATGATATTTGAATGACATACTTTTGTAGCGGATTTTAGTTGGATGTGTGTATGTAATGCAATCCCTTAAAATTGAATAAAAGTCAATATTTAATCTAAAATTGATAATACAGTATGAAGGACAGAACCCCTATAAAGGTAAAACGCGGTTTACAATATTATCGTATAGACAATGAGTATAGACTGACGTATGAGGTAGAGGAAAGATAAAAAAATGTCTCTTGACTGTCAGATGTGACCTTCTACTTCCCTTTATGGGTTAACCACCCTTAATGCGTTCTGTATGCCTTCTGTCACAGCCTTTGCATATATGATACCAAATAATTGGGATTTATACATTATTCATTGTGTACTAATGCAGGTGAAATGACTTTGTGGCTTTGAGTGCTGTCTGTCGTTCAAGGAAATAAAAGACAGATAAATCAAACATACTTGAGTGTGAAAAAATAAATACCCTGCAAGAACACATGCAATAAAAATGTATGAGCCGCAGACGGCCGGTCGGGCGTTTGAAGTGTTAACGTGGCATGTATGTTGAAACAACAGTGAAGTGCTTCTCGACTGGTTTAAATTCAGGACCCTGATATTTCTTTGGATATTGAGTGGCAACCAGCCCTGTTAAGCATGCAAAAGTTAAACGTTAACATGTATTTAGGCAATTTAGAACATTATGTTTATTGTCACTCATGGTTAAGTTGCACAGATTTGTGTAAGAAGTGGAGAATGAAAAGAAATTGCCCCCCCCCCATTATAAGTTAAGGTCAAGGACTTATTAACACAACTACACAATTTTATAAGTTCTTATTTGCACTAAACATTGCTTTATCCCTGTTGTCCTTCAACAAACCCGACATCAGATTTTGGGTCGCCCCCAATAATAGAACTACCGGAACGGAATATTTCCTCTGAGCGCTGATGTGTGTGGATGGATGTTTTCACATGCAAAATTTATTTCATTTGAATCTATGCAGACTATGAAAATGACCACAGACAGAACATAAACAATTAGCCTTCAATGAGTCCATAATGAAAGCTGTTTGATAACTAGACAGAGAGATCAATTCACCTATTCAGCAGGACATAAAAACCCGGCCAGACAAAGTAATGAGCGAGCCACTGTTCCGGGAGCGAACATGGCGACGGTGTCGACGTGAGACTGTCGTCTTGTCTGAGGCTCTCGGCTCTCCCAGGTCTGCTTAGATCTTAAGTTCCTCCACTCTTCCCTTAAATGCCTTGCATAATATTGTAATTACAGGGCTCCCGTGACCCATCTGTAGCGCATGCTGACCCGAGCATTTGAAACCAAAGGGGCTCAGAAATGTTTGGATTGATAAAGACCTGCCCCTCTGTAAGTTTAGGGCGACATAATATTTCTTTTGGCAGGGGTCATCGGCGCTGCCCGTACATCATCACCAACTTATTAGAGCTCCAGGCAATTAGTTGAAAACAAACAGGGCAGACAGAGGCAGCATTGAAACCCTGAGAAACACAGGGGAGGGGGGAAATAGCCCGTGGCAGTGGACTATTGCAGTGCGGCATCAAAGGGCAGGCAGTGGTCTGAGCCAAGAGAAAGCCCGGCATTGTTGCGGTGTAACGCCTATACAGTAGACGAGCTCGGATCGTTATTTTTCCACTGATTCGGGTTACAGGGAAACTCGCCCCGGAATAATGGATGGGTGGATGGAATCTTCACCTGAACACTACGTGCAATGTGCGGCACGGTCAGTTTAGGATTAAAAAGTCATTACGGTTCCTCCCGCCCTCTGTCTGCTGGGCCGACGTGGGAAATCCAACCGCGGCACCGATGGGGAGAGACACCGCGCTGTCTTTTAGGTCACAGGTACATCATCGTGTGACCGCCAGACCAAAACGGGCCGCTCGCTTGAAATGAAGGGGCCACTTCCTCTGATAATTGTCTGAAATAATTACAAATTGTTTCTGAAAGCTAAAAATGTCACAAGAGGAAGACTCATTTCTGAAAAGAAAACAAAGACCATGGTGAATGTTTACTAGATGGAATGGGAATAAAGAACTGATGCAATCTCTCATTAGTTGCTTCTTAAAGCGATACTTAGTGAAAATTACCTGATTTACTCACTCTCAAGCTATCCAAGATGTCCATCATCTGTCAGATGAACACAACAAGTAATTTTTAAAAATGTTGTGGCTCTTTTAAGTTGTAGAAAACAGAGTTCATGATTTTCTTGACCTTGGCCTTTATTTAGACAGTACAGTGGAGTGTAGACAGGAAAGTGTTGGGTGGAGATAGGGGAGCGGGATCAGCAAAGGACCTCAGAGACGGGAATCGAACTCGGGTCGCCGTGAGCACATTGGTGCTATATGTCGGCGCACTAACCACTGGGCTATTGGCACCGACGGAGTTCATGATTTTCAAGCTCAAAAAAGGTGCTTCCATCCTTTACAGACGTAATCCACAAGGCTCCAGGGGGTTAATGAAGGCATTTGAGGGTAATCGATCCAATAATTGAAACTTTATAAACTATAATAACTAGCTTTCAGGAGCGACCAGTGCACATTATTTGCTGCATGCCATGCTAAATAAGCTCAAGATAAATTTAACAATATTTTTAGGAGAGATCAATCAATCAATGCAAAGTTCAAATATGGTGGCACTTCAAAATGTCGAATCTGATTGGTTCTTGCGTGTCTCCTGACAAAACATGCATATGACAACTAGTCATGAGACTAGTGTGAGAACCAATGACATTTGACACACAAACAGCTTTTTGTGATGATTCTGTAAATAACCATGCTACTTCGTCTATAGGACGATTAAGTCTTAACTGCACCTGCTGGACTCGACCTCCTATGGCGCTCAGCTCTGGGTCAGGTCAGCAGATCGGCTGATAGAATCAGGCCCCGTGGCTCGGGCCGGTCCTGCGGGCCAGCCCATAGTTTGTCCAAGTAATTTGGATGCAGACAGACAGATGTCAGGTCGCACGGGTCCAGGTGGAGATTATCATGGCTGACTGACAGGAGGAGAGCGTACACATGCAAAGGTGTAGGTTGACAGATGGCTGAGGGGGCGCTGGCTGTCACAACTCTCCACACCAGGTGGGTCTGAGGAACACAGGGTGTCAGGAAGCAGGAGAAGATGGGCAGAGACACGGATTTACAGGCTGTGCGCCGCTCATAACCAAACCTGTTCATCCGAATTGGAATAACAGTTGACACGGGAGACATACTGTGAGGTATCATGTGGAACTCTGTTGTGATTCAGGTTGAACACATTACTTTCGAGAGGACAATATGCCTCGACTTGTCATTTTAGACTGGCATAATTTGTCGCAGCTCTGCTTTTTGGTCAGGTGCATTTTACATTCGCATCACAGTGTGGAGGTCGTCCCATAATCAAGCTAACCAATCAGACGACGACAGCTGTTTTGTCAATCAAGTATGTTGCTGCATTTAAACATACTGACAGGCCTGGATTATGGTGAATAACAACAAATGCCCATACTGTACAGTCCAAATCAAGTTATTGAGAACATTTGACTAGAGCGTTAATGGTGATTTTGGATTTAACAGGTTGATGGAAAAAGATGCACTGGCATGGATTTAATTTGCACATTTTAACCACTTCTTAAACAAACTGGCATGTCTTCCATGGATTAAAGTGATCTCAAATTAGTCTTCAAACAGCTCTCTCAATGCTTTGATCATGTTTGCCTCTGGTCGACAAAATCCCAAGTCCCAAAACATGAGGACTGTGGGGCAGATTTGAGACGCTGACACACACGCACACACACACACATTGTGGAAGAAGATGAAGCGAAGGGGACACAACTTTCAGCAGACTTATCAGTTTCATGTGAACAGTCACTGGAATGCTGGGTTGGGTCCCTCGGTTTCCCACAAGTTTTATCTCTCTCTCACTTTTTTCTCTCTACATTTTTTGTATTTGGTCTTCATTCTCTCAATAGATCTGGTTACTGGACCTGTAATACTGAATGACCTGTAGGCCCTGTGGTGCCACTCAGCTCTGGGGTCCTGAAAGGACAGTGACAGTTTGTTACTATGTAAATTGTCCATAATAATTTCATCCTGGAAAGCAAAAAAGCCAGAATGGCTCCTGAATCAGGATGCTTTGTAGTAAATAGGTTGTTATTAGCACATGTAACATTTACCTCAGCTAGAGTTTCTTTGTAGTTGTAGAATCAAATGTCAGAAAATAAATCCAAATGCTTTAAAGCAAATATTTGCGCATTAAAATGGAAATGTGATCGCAGAGTTGAATTCAAATTGCCGTTCAATAAACAAATCTGGGAGAGTGGATTTAGACGTTTAAATTCTAAATATTATGTGGGACAGTTTCTGTGGTCTATCAATTAATAAATTCATATAGGGGAATTCATTGAACTCTAAAAATGGATTGGTTATTTTTTACCTATGCTGGGTAAATATTGGACACAACACATGCTAGGTTAAAAATAGGGATGCATAACGATTAATCATGATCATGAATTTTTTTTTTTACATCATATATGTGTGTGAACTGTGTATAATAATTATATATATATATATATATATATATATATATATATATATATATATATATATATATATATATATATATATATATATATATAAAAATATGCACACATGCATGTATAATTTTAAGAAAAATATATATTAAGAATTTATATATAATATAAATTATACATACATATACAAATGTTTATACACATGTAAACATTTCTTAAATATATACATGCATGTGTGTGCATTTATTTATACAAAGTTATAATACACAGTTCACACATATGATGTAAACAAAAACTTTTATTCTGCTTTAGATTAATTGCTATTAATCGTTATGCATCCATGATTTTATTAATGTCCGATTAATTTATATATATGGCTCCTGAAGTCTATGTGAAATGAAAAATTGAACATTTTCATCATAAATGCTCAGAAAAAAAATATGTATTTCATTAAAGCGGAAGTCCACCCTAAAACAACATTATGCTCCAACACTATATTTCATGCCATATATGTAGTTGATTGTGCTGCCATCAAATGTACTAACTCCATATAAAAAATTAAAGCTTTTAACTGCTACAGTAACGGTGATTTGACGCGTCATCAAATCACCGGAAGAAAAATGCACGACTACATTAATTCTGAATGTTCTAAATGGGGGCGGGTCTTGAGGCGAGATGATTGACAGTAGATGATAACGTTTTTGATTGACAGCTGCACAGGAGCTAACGTTAGCTTGCTTTGCTCGTGTATATAATAACAACAACATGATAAAAACTTTCTACGTAGTATGTTTACCGTAGTTACACAAAACAAGCAACAACTAAGCCAAATGATGTTTTAGATATTTTAACAATTTTAAATTACCTGAGTCCGCGGAAAACTGGGCTGAAAACAGTACTCAAAATCTTCCTGACGAAAGTGCTGGCTGCATATTCAAAGTAGTGTAGTGGTGGGTCAGCTGAGGGTCGCGTTGATGTCAACAATAAAAACTCCCGGTGGCCTGAATTTGTTGTCCTTACATCCACATACTGCACAGGTTCTAGTCATCTTTTATCGAGGGCTTTGGTGATTTCCCCCTCAGAGACGGTTAAAGCGGAGTTACTCTTTGGATGGGTTCGTCTGCCGGCTAACTTCAAGTTGACTTGAGTTGATTTGAGAGCTAGTTGAGCGGTAAAAGAAGTTATTAGGCTTGTTCAACTTCATGTGGCGTTGCAAGAATCGACAGCGGGATGACGTCAAAGTACAGCGAGAGCGATTCGCGAAATCATACGGAGGAGTTTGCTTTTAAATCCCTTTCGCGGAACCTTGACGTCATCCAGCTGTCGGTTCCTGCGGCGCCGCATGAAGTCAAACAAACCTGACGACTGCATCGAACAGTGGTTAGTGGGTGGAGCTAATGACTCAGTTTCGCGCAGTGCATTCTGGTTAATTGTGTCCATTAAAGAACGTTACGAAAATTCCGCTTCAACACACTATCAATCTAATAATCGAAATCGTGCAAATTTATTTATTTTTCCTCATGTATAATGCAAAGTGGACATAAATTACCCGTGATAAACAGGCTAAAATGTCTAGATTGGACTTCCCCTTTAAGCATGAAACACTGGGGCATGTTGTCACAAGATGGGAACCCCCACTATTATCTGTAAAGGTTTTAACCAGATAACTATGTTCTAGATGCAGTAAGTACTTATGTTGATCTTAATGTTTTGCGTAACCAAACATAAATTTATCTGGAAGGTGTTTTTTTCAAGATAGGCTACAAGTTATTGGGTACAGGCCTATTTAAATTTAAGTTAAAACCTACTGGTATTTACAGCTCTTTTTAGCATATCTGGACCCTTGTGCCTGTTTTATTGGATTTTATATTAATTGTTGTGTGTAATACTCTACAGTGACTGAAGTGCTTTGCTGGAAAGTCTCCAATTACTAACAGGCCGAGTTAATCAAAGCCGAGAGAGAGCTGTGTGTTTATCCACTCCTGCTGTACCTTATGAACGCACACACTATTAAATAAAATAATAATCATTAACAAACACATTTGAACAATTTCACTAGATTATTTAGATTTATGGTTTCTTATTTATGAAGCGCATCGTAATTAAATATAATTTAATGTATTCACGTTTTTATTGTTTTACTGTAATTATGATTAGTCAAACAGCCGGTGATCAAGTTTCTACAGTAAAGAGGTTTTTGTTTGCTATGGATAACCTCGCTCATAAAGTCAATAATTACTCATTATTAGAATCATTACTCTGCCAAATAATTAGACGAGAGAGAGAGAGAGAGAGAGAGAGATACTACAAGACGTTTTAGCATCGCTGCATTTGTTCAATGACCTCATTATAATCTCACACACACTGCACAAGCGATCAGGCAACACTATCACTCTTTACACACTGACTGATGCACTGTCATTAGCAGATACACACACATATACACAGGGTGGAATAGAGCACAGTGTGTGTGTGTGTGTGTGTGTGTGTGTTATTCTTGTTCTTAGGGCTATGTGATTTAAATGTTTATGGTGCTGGTGAATGAATCTCTCCGGAGACACAGAGGCCGAGATACGGGCTCATTGCCTATGCATGGAGACGATGTAGGAAGATTAAAATAACATTGAGCGTATTCTGTAAACGAAGAGGAGAACGATGCCGGGCCTCCGGAGTCCATTATAAATTTTAATAATACATCAAGGTAGTGTAACTGAATAACCGATCTCTTAGGGAAGAGACACACGACATTTGGCTAATATTACAATATGAATTATGAAAAACAAAAAGAGCTTTTAGTTAATCTTGTCTTTTTACTTTAATTCTTTGGGCGTCTTTTTCTCTCCTGTCACTTTCCCCGAATTCGGAACACGGTGTAAACAAATAAAAGTGCGGCGGAACAGTTTGGTATCTCGGTAGATTAATTAATGTGCCCACGAGCTGGCATCACGCTGTAGAAATTATGTGCATAAATAATATCACTAATTAAAAAGATGCAGATTAACATGCAAATAATGTTAATGAGAATCTGCAGTCCCAGAGTGCATTCGCATAACATCAACAATTTAATGTGTTGGAAGGCTTGTGTTTGCATTACATTAATAAAATTCAAAGAGCTCGCATAAAAAATTCTGCGGGAGTCTCTGTTTCCCGCTAGTGAGTTGTAAATTCGGTGGGCAGACAGAGCCCTCTTCTTTTGGCAGATGTAGAACTTATTATCTCAAAGGCTCGCTGAAGAGCTGCCATGTGCCAGTATGACCAGCTGCTAGACCTGGCCAGCCAGTACAATGCTCACACAATCCACTGTATTAGCTGGCTGTGCCGATCCGATTTCCTGGGGTTTGTTTTGTTTTGGTGGCGGATTGAAACAGACAAAAAAGCCTGCAAATTTAATCAGGAAACCATGTTACCGTAACATCGACATAAGCTGATTTATCACTGATTTATGGCCTCTGTTAACGTGGATGTAGTGTGTTTTGCATCGAACCCATGGCCCTAAAGTTCTAATACACTGAGAATTGGTGCTCAGGCGGGCAATGTAAGTTTGTATCCTGCTTGCAACATTTTCTGTTCCACTTCTCTCCACTGTTACTCTCGATAAATAATGCAAATGGACTCTTTATGAACGGATATATTTAGCTGTAGTGCTTATCCAGACAATAGTGAGGTTTCCATCCAAACGTGAAGTGAATCTTTTCAAAATGTGGCAAAAAAATAAAAACAAACAAATCCGAGCATCGGCATTACGACAACGTCAAGCCCCATATGTGGAAAACACAACGTCAGTTGATAAAGCTAGATGGTCGGTTTAATAAAAAATTTTTTTCTACAAATTCTTTTATTTTAAAAACTATTATTATTTTGCATAAGTAAAAAAACTTAAGTCAGCATAAAAACAATTTAGCAAATTAAGGGATTTTTATTTACATTTTTATTTAATTTTATTTCTTATGCATACTTCAACATGCACATTAAATCGGGGTGATGGAAACCCAGCTAATGTGAGTTTGAATATGGCTTTAAACAGTTCCTGATGTTATTCTCTTAAAAATGTACATTGATTTATTTACTGTAAATTGGTACAAGATTTTTTCATGCTCTAACATATTGAGCTGTTGGGCCTGTGCAAATTATGTGTGTTTCAATACGGCTTGCAACATATCCCTGATATCATTCATCAAACCATTTCCTATTCTTTCTCCCCTCCCACTCAAAAAACTGAAAATTGTAATAAAAATAAATAAATAAATATAATAATAATACCCCCCCAAAATACAAATGAACAAGCAATTCAACTAATCATGCTAGTCTCATCAATGTCCTCATGTAAAAATGTCCACATTTTCCTTTCGGAACGATTGGGAAATGCCATCACTCAAAATCCGAAACAAACACAGAACATGCGCGTCGAGAAAGCCGTACGTCCAACCTAATGGATTTTACAGAGTAGATGAAATGACAAAAGTGAGTGAGCCCCTCACCTCCTGAGGGGCGAATGTCTGTCGGATTTGGATCGTTACCTGTAGAATAAACAGACCTTCCCTTGAAAAAACACGGGCTGCGGTGTGTGTCCATCAGCGCAGGGCTCGGAGGGGGAAGTGAAAGTATTTAAGGATGCCCCTGATCTCCATGTAGCTGTCTTCGGAAGGTCAAACTACATAGTTATTTGTTTTTAATAAGCATTTCTGCAGCTCTTTTAACAACACTATCATATAGCAACTAACAGATGAATAAATTACATCCTGATTTCAACATTTTAATGTTAATAAATGCAATGCACGGAATCAGATTCATTTTTATTTCATGCCTCTCTGGCACAGAACAGCCTGCAGCCTGACACAGGCATTAAAACTCTAATCGAGATAAACATGTTTATTGTTGATCCCCAGGTATTTGTGACTAGCAGCTGTCTATACATTATCATATACTTGCCTCCGACGAAATCTGTCATGTGTCGTGCAGGGCGTAAAATATACCAGACACAGTTTGATAGTTGAGAAGTATAAAGCGTCTCATCCATTGGGCATGACAAGACCAAGTGTTATGGACTCGAGCGCCGTCCAAGGGTGCGAGCGAGCGAGTGTGTTTGTTTCGCTGGGGTGAAGCCTGTTAAAATATTCAGACATGCTCAATGCAACCGATAGCTGCTTTGGACATACGGTTTGTATTATGCTTGGCTATGAGTGTGCAACAGTGTGATTTTGTGTAAAACACACACACAATGATCTCTTCAGCCGGGCACTGGAGCAGCTGGTTAATAACTTAAACAAGGCCTTGTAATACGCTTGCCTTAGGCTACTGGGACTCTTTAGACAGCACATAAAATTATGACAGGAATATGATGTATTGGGGTCACAACTCTCAGTCCGGGCATTCAAACAAAACACTGTGATAATGTGTTGTCATTGTATTATTATTAGACAGAAATGAACAGATGTGGAATGCATCAATTAAAGAGGGAGCAACAGAAGTAGGCCTGCCCATATAGTGCTGTTTATGTGCAAATGCTGTCTGTGTAGTTTAAGCCGGTCGAAAGAATTAAGTGGCGCAATTTTGTAAGTTGTAGGCTGGATTTAAGCCCAGAATGTATTGTGAACGTACGCGCATGGTCGAACCCCTAGCCTTACAAAGTATAGTTATTTGACTTGTACATGTACACAGATGTTCAACGCATGCACATTGTGACAAAATGCAATGCATCTCCTGGGCTACATACTACATTACGCTGTAGGTGCATGCACAACCTATGCATACAATGGACGAGGGTTTTAAAAATGGGGGTTGCGCGTACACTATGCACGGATACTTCTGATGACAAAAATTGCATCACGTGCACCGCGTAGATGTAAAAAATGAAAATATGTCTTCTGATGTGAAACTATATGTTTGTGAGATAAAACAATTAGCATTTTAAGCTTATTTATATTTAGCAATGTCATGTAGGCTATTAATGTAAAAATAGATGCAAGGCCCAGTGAGATTCCTAGTTATTGATGTGCCGCCGACACTTATCTACATTGTTTCTTTATACATGCATGGTTAAAACTTTATCATAAGATAAAATCTAGCTAGGGTGAGTAAATAACATATCAGTTGTATCATGCCAGTAGTGTAAATTTAGTGAGTAACACAGATTAGCATATTAACACATGGTTAAACTGGACTGTTGTATGTGTGATGCAGGTTTTACGGCTAAATATGAATGCACATAAGAATTACCCCTTGGACTTTGACGGGCCAACAAAGACCGGGTGCTGAGATTGGCAAATTTCCCCTGGCATGTGCAAAACTACAATTTTATTCTGCCGAGGTCTTTTGAGAATGCACACCATGAAGCGGCACAGTTAGCCATTCTGTGGTTCATACTGGAGACGCATCCCGTTTGATCTCGGACGGCACTGTTTCAAAGGTGTTGGACAGAACGTCTTGTCTTTCAACCTGTCGAACGTAACCGGTTTTTCATGATCCTCTTATAGCCTCGGGTGAAATTCATCAAGGTTACGCTGGGTAGCTGTTCCATTTGTTCTCCACATGAATATAAAGTTGGTAATGACTCTCTGTAGACTTACACTACAAAGCACTTATCTGAACGCTGGGCTGGAAGCTAATTACATTCACACGAATTGATATTAATGTTGCACAGACAGGGTACAAACTTTTCCAACTTAATGACGGATTTTGATATCAATTGTCGGTGAAAGGCTTGATCTGTGAAATGGTGTGATGTGATCTGCTCTTTGTAACAAATCAACAGCTCAAAAAAAAAAATCTAAACATGGACATAAATTCTAAAGGAGCATTGGTGTAATATTTAAAGATGTGATATTCAGCAACTGGAGTAACACTGACCGTTTTAAAAAGATTTAGGTTTCAGTCAAACTGACCGAATTTGGTTTTGTGTGTTTGAATTAATGCCGTTTGGTATCAACAACGTCCCAGCATGCTCGAACAGACAAAAGACTTGAAAGATTTGACCAGGCCAATATATTATGATTGACAAACTATTTCATTTCAATTTTCTAATTAAATTATATTCTTTTTTGGAATTACAGTGACCCCCTGCCAATTATGTTCTGGTACATATATTGGCGATGCATTAAACTTTCAGGTAACCTTGTGATGAGGAAATCATGTTTGCTTAAAATTTTTTAAGCAGCTATATTTGACCATAGTCTTGTATGTAGTATCACAGCTCACAGTTACACAGCCACTGTGGTCATGCCCTTGATCATTTAACTGCAGGCTATTTCACACAGTCAGCGGAAGCTGTGCTTGGATCCCTGCTTGAAGGAAACAATTGTACGGCTCATTGTCCATTTTGAATGGGACTCAAATCGATGCTCTATGGCCGTGTGCAACAAGTAAGTCTCCTGTTTCTCAAAACGACTGTAACCTCTTCGTCCTACTTCAGCACAAATTAATTACGGCCCTTCCGCTGAGCTCCATCTAATACTGAATTAATCGCACTCAGAACGGCCAAATTATTTTCCAAAATCCAGACAGAAGAAATTAAACCGCAATTATCATAAAATCCATCATTGTAATTCACATTGTGCAGCGGTGTTTGGATAGGTAATGATTTTCTAATACGGCAATTTGCATAAGTAGCCCTGAGATGGGTTATCGTTTCCGATCCCTCACAATTACAATTCCATCTCCATACATCAGAGCTCACAGCAATGTAAAACCACAATACTAATTAATAAGCCATTTACAGGCAGCGGCTAGTTACATTGGTTGCGTGGCTGACCTCGCAAGAGGAAGAACCAACTCAGGAGCTCCTGTGTGCGCCTACACACATAATGACGTGCCAGGAGGGAATCATTAAAAATAATTTACACAAGCCTTCATTTACAAGATCTTTTGATAGCGCGCTTCCCCTGGTGTTTAGATCGGCGGTGAAGACTCCCCCCCTCCGCCGACCATTTGGAAGGCAGCGTGCACGAGCGAGTCGGTGCAAGGATACCTAAGTGGTTAATTAAGAACTGTTGGGGCGCCGCGAGAGCCTCCTCGAAATCCCTCTGATGTCTGCCGTGTCAAGTGTCTCTCTCAGGCAGGAGCGGCATGAGGTGACTGCCACGACTGGGCTAATTACCGGGGAGAGCTGGAGCAGATGAGGAAGAGAGCCCTAAATGAGGCTTCTTCAAGCACAGGCGGGCTAATATTTGGGCAATCAAAACCCCTTTGTGCTGCCACGGGCACTCTGAATGAGGAGGGGGCGACGGGGGGTGTGTTCTAGCTGGAGACGCTTGAAAGGGTTAACTACCCTGGGCCAGGAATCATATCATTTCCTGACAAAGGGGGAGGGAGGGATGGATTTATCTAAGCGCCGGGTCTGTGGAATAACGGTGACGGAACAATGGGCCGCTGGGTGATGAAGAAACCTGTGGTTCAATGATATTTTACACCCAGCCAGAGGTCTTCATTTGGCTAATAATTATTTTGTTTTGAAAATCTTTGTAGCGAGCTATACATTTTAAACAAATAATAATAATAATTATAATAATAATAAACACCTTTATTCAGTGATTATTTGTGCTTAGCAGGTTCTTGCAGCTCAAGGTACAATGTCAAGGTTATGGGTTTAGGTGTACAGAAATAACTCCTTGAAGAACAATAGGGTCCTCGCACCTCAGTGCTCGGGCCCTAATAATTGTAAGGTATTTGCAAAATGTACAAATCTTATTTATTTTGTACAACAATTAAATTGACATATAAGGAATTTTCTTCTCTACATCACCAATCACAGGAAGTTAACTGTTGCCTACAATCTGTGTGTTTGTTGTACTCCTAGAAAAGAGATTTACGTTCTAGACGATAACTCGCATCATCATTTACTTTGGGGGTATGTACTTTTTGCATATCATTAATATGTACTAATACACACTTACACCAAAGGAAATTTAAAAACGTGAATCGGCCAATAGGTGCTCTTTAAAACTCATTTCACATTTGAACTTTTGTGGAACATTTAAGGTGATCTTTTCCATATGATTATGGCCTGTTGGGTTTTAAAATGATATAATAACCATCTATGTTTAGTAAAATGTAATTATATGACAGCTTTATGTCCTTTTGTCAATTGTTAGTGTTCTTTTGTCAGTGTGGAGCTTCAGTCCCTATTCACTTTCATTAAATGAAAACAGTGACCAGGGGTGCGTTTCCCAAAAGCATTGTTGCTAACTAAGTTAGCAACTTTGTTGGTTGCAATGCAATTTCCCATTGCCAACGAACTAAGTTGCTAACAGGTTAGGGAAACGCACCCCAGATTGGTCTTTAGAAATGTTTTGTTTAATTGAAGGAAGAAAGTCATACAGTTTTCAAAGAGTACAAAGGCGAGCACATGATAATTTTTTCTTTTCTTTTGAGTAAACTGTTTCTGTTAGGGAAAATCCTACTGATGTGATTGTTAGTAGGCCTACTGAATACCAACAAGCCCAAATCACCTTGGCTACCATAACTGAACAATCCGGGAGCGATTCCCCCCAAATATGTTCTTTTTAATGTTGAGAATTCCTTGCTGTTGTACAGATATGTCGCAGTGAAGGCGGCTTTGCCAAAGACCAGGCATGAACAATTGTAGACACAGGCAGGCTTTTGATTTGGCTGGCTTTTTTAATGCCATCAGCCATCAGACTTGCCTCTACTCAGGCAGAGGCAGGGCTAGCGGGGGGACAAATGGAGAGACAATGGTGGTTTCTGGAGCCAGAGCCGCCTCTAGCAAAGCGGCTTTTGCCCAGCCCTTGTGCTTCAGCCACATCAGCTCTGACAGAAGGATGGCAGAACAATCATAGAAATGCAGCTGATCCTCTGACCCGCTCCTGTCCTGCATTATCTCTTCAACTATTCACTAGCCGGCTGGGGCTGGAACAGACCTTCAGCGAGCCAGGAGCGGGCTGAGCCGCTGTCACGGAATGTGGCGCTTCCGTAGCCAGGATGGAACCCGAAGGGGCAAGTCACTACCCAATAATTGACAGGACGCAGGGAGGAAGAGCATTCACAGTGCGAGAGAACAGAACCACAGAGAAGGTCACAAGATGGGCTCAATCTGAAGTGAGATCAGTTTGGTGTGTAAATACAAAACAGAAAAAAATCTGTTGAAATTTTTGTCACCCTTATGTTCCAAGATACCACATCAAGAGCATTTCCAGAATAAAATTAAAACATTACAAGATTAAACAAGTAATAAATTATTAAACTATAAGAATATACACAAGAATATGTCATAATAGTACATCATAAAGCTTCACAATATTATACCTTACTTTTCTAATGTTACAACATAATTCCTCAAACTTATATTCTCAAATCATCCTCCATTTGTTATGACATGAACTGTTATGCCCATCCCGAGGTAACTAGAGACAACACTGTTCTTCAGTTGGATCCAAGTTCTTACGAAGCCCTCAGATGACCCAATATCTATGAAGAGATGACATGTTTTTATTTCGTCAGCTGATATGTTTAGCTTTGAGGTCATGTAGTGTTAGGGGAGCATAGAGTGACCTCCTGCCCTTATTCTGTTGGTCAGGGTTCAGAGGGTATCTCTGGCATAGGTTGGAAATGTTGGCAGCTTGCTAAACATGCATACCAGACACATGAAAGAAGCAACCCATGCAGGAAGTGCTCAGCAATGCACAGTAAAGGGCCAGGTGTTCCCTCTCTGCTTTTCAGTTCACAGAAATGCATATGGAGATGCACACGTACATATGCAGGCAGTATGTGCCTCTTGGTTCACTGCATAGATGCTTAATTCACTTACACTGCAGTTTACTCCACATACTGAAATAAAGAATAAGTGCAGTATATGGTTTCTGCCTACTATTATAAAACAATATCATATGCATTGCAACAAGCATTTCAAACAATGTTGTTCTG
This sequence comes from Paramisgurnus dabryanus, assembly GCF_030506205.2. Lineage (NCBI taxonomy): Eukaryota > Metazoa > Chordata > Actinopteri > Cypriniformes > Cobitidae > Paramisgurnus > Paramisgurnus dabryanus. The sequence continues at coordinate 29,476,056 of NC_133349.1, read as the reverse complement.
CATTGTCACATGATCCAATTGTATGCTAGTGGCATTTTAATAGTATTTCATGTAAATATACAGTAACTTTACTTAGGCCGGTCAAACAATAAAGTGATGATTGTTCATTCATCTTACTGTATGTTAAAGGGACAGTTCGCAGAAAAATAAATATTCTGTCATTATTTACTCACCTTTACTGACATTTCTTTGTTCGGGAATACAAATAAAGATATTTTGTAACCAAGCATTTTGTAACCAAACAGATCTGGGGCACCACTGACTTCCATAGTACACTCTTAGAAAAAAGATACACGAAGTTATCACTGTGGCGGTGCCTTTTCAAAAAGTACACTTTTGTACCTAAAAGGTATAATAGCTGCTGGATTATTTTTAACCTAATGCTGGGATATAAATAAACCTATGCTGGGTTGTTGTTAAATCAACCATGAATTGAAACAACCCATCATTTTGTTGAAACAACCCAGCATAGGTTTATTTAATAACCCAACCCACCAGATTTTAAAGTGGTACATATTGGTACCTCAAATGTCAACCTGATCTTACAAATTTCCGTGGCATTCTCACAGATCTCCGCATTTTTACGTTGCCCTGCCATGGACTGTCTTTTCGTTGTATTCTCACGTATTGGTTACTAAACTGTTTTGCCCTATTTTCTTACCATTGTCGCTTCGGTTTAGGGTTAGATTTACATCAAATGACATCCTTACCCAAACCCAACTCTAACCCCAACACCAGGCGACAATTGTTATGGTTTGAAAATAGGAAAAATCAGTTGAGTAACCCATCCATGAGAATGCCACGGAAAAATGTGCAAACATTCAGTCACTATCCCACGGAAATTTGTGAGATCATGTTGAAAATGCGCATATCAGTCTCACCAAATTACGTAACTATAATCACGTACATTTTTTGATTCTTTTTCGTGATACTGTCATGAATTTCAACGTTTTTTCATGACCGTATCATTCTGTTTACATGTCATTTTCAGGTATTAGTTACTCAACAGTTTTGTCCTATTTTCTTACTATTGTCGCATCGGCTTAGGGTTAGATTTACATAAAATGACGTCCTTACCCGAACCTAACGCTAACGGCAGGTGACAATGGTTAAAAAATCTGAAAATATAAAAAAAATAGTATAAACCAATACTTAAAGTGACATCCTAACGCAAACACCAAATCTAACCCTGAACCGAAGCAACAATGGTTTAAAAATAGAAAAAAGCAGCTGAGTAACCAATACGTTACAATGACACAAACAGAAATGTGTCATACGGTCACGAAAAAAGCGGAAATTCGTGACAGTATCATGAAAAAGAATAAAAAATTTAGAAATTTACATAATTTCCTGAGACTGGGTTACACATATATGTACCTAAATTGTACATAATAGGACCTTTTAAAAAGCTACAGTCCTCGTTACAAAAAGGTACAAGTTTTGTACCTTTTTTTCTGAGAGTGTAGGACAAGATAATACTATGGAAGTGAATGGTGCCCCAGATCTGTTTGGTTAACAGAATTTTCATTTTTCGATGAGCTATCCCCTTTAAAGGTTAGATCAAGTGCATTGTGGGATACTATAGTCATGTAAATGTGTGTAGTATAGCCATGCAGGCTACTTCAATAACTAAACTCCGTTCATCCTACTAATTGGATATCATGCTTTTCTAAATATGCATACAAAGCCATTGAGAGCCTGCATAAGTTATCATGTCTATTTTCAATGATTCAGCTTGTTATGATATGATTACTCTACTCTTCGAATTGATATAATCTCTATATACAAGCTCTTAAATAGTTGATTATTTTTGTTTACGAGCTGTAAAATAAAACTGCCCTAAATTGCTATTTTGCATTCCGCTCAAGTATTAGTAATGAGATGAAAATAAAGGATTCCTCCCATAAAGCAGAATTTCCATGCCTGCCACGCTCCATGTATCTGAAAGAATAAACAGTGGTATCAATGCCTGGCCAGAAAGTAGCAGCGTAGAAGCTGCCATGAAAATTGTTTATCTAGCTGCAGAATGCTATTCAACTGGGACTCCGGCATAATGATGCCACGAGAACTGTCAGCTTTGCAATTAAGTCTGTCTTCAGATGCTTTCCAAGCAATTCATTAACTCGGCACACTCCTGCTAAATGTGTTAAAGCAGATCACTCATTACTGGAGGAGTTTGTATAGTAAAGGCCTCAACTTTTTTTAATGCACCTAAAGAACTTTGTCACGTATTACAGTGTAATTATGCTTTTCTTATTACTCTCTTGCTGATGTGAGATCTTCAATGGCTTCACTACTGAGAGTCATTAGAAACAATAGTTTGAAATGAACACGTCTGGTGCTTTGAAAAGTCGGTTTTAGATTGGTAATGAATGTCACAGAACATCAGAAAGACAGGGGCGTTATTGTTCACTACAAATTGGCGGTATTATTAAGAATATAATAAGACTGTTTGATTAAAGCATTCAGCAAATACATTCAGAGTGAAAAAACTAAAACTAAAGTGTAACATTTGTATGACAATATTTCTTATTCGCTTGATTTTAAATGACAGACTTTCACTTGTATTTTTTTTGATGCCTTAATTGACATTTTCTTTTTCTTTTTTTTTAAGGAGAATAGTTTCTTGTTCAATAGTTCTTCTTTCTACTAACCATCTTCACATCCCAGATGTATTTGACCTCTTTTCTTCAGCTAAACACAATCATATCATTTTATACAGTAATGTGCAAAACTCTTAGGCCACCACCACCAGACTTGTTGATTTAGAAGTTTTAATGTCCATCCATATTTATTTTTCAATCTATTTTGTTAAGATACTACCGAGCCCCTAAGGTGACATTGGAGTAAAAAAAATCAATTAAGTTTAGTTTCATGTGCTCACGTGAAACCTTCATGTGCAGACTTTTAAAAAAAAGTTTAGTTTCGCGCAAGCAACAGTTTCACGTGAGCAAGAGATAGTTTCACATGAGCACGCAATAGTTTCACGTGAGCACCCGATAGTTTCATGTGAGCACGCCATAGTTTTACGTGAGCACGCGGTAGTTTCACGTGAGCATGCCATAGTTTTACGTGAGCATGCGATAGTTTCACATCAGCATGGGATAGTTTCACGTGAGCACGCGAAAGTTTCACGTGAGCACGCGAAAGTTTCACGTGAGCACGCAAAAGTTTCACTTTTTGTTTAATTTTTGCTCCATGCTCCCTTAGGGGCTATGTAAGATCAAACAGAAAATACAGAAAAATTAAAAATTAAATTTTCAGGACTAAATGTCTTCTTTAGGCATCGTGTGTGTTTAGTGTGACTTCTTGGCACTAAACACATCTTGGGCGTTTTTAAGCAGAATGAAGTAAAAAGACTTTAAAAATTTCTTTAAAATAAGAAATGAGGATTTAATTTGATTTAGGTTTAAGAGATCCTGCAGTTTCCTGCTATTGCTCAAGTGGAAGGGGAGTTTACCCTAAAAACTTGACACATCAGTTTACATTTTTATACAGTTTTTTAATACTATATACACATTTTATGTCTTTTCTGGATGTATTCTATTAAAGAGACTGAGAAACAATTATATATGATCACTATAACATTGCAAAAACAACAAATCTAATTCTGGCATGGTGGCCTAAGACTTTTGCACAGTACTGTATATAAAAATCTTCTTATATGGTACCCAACATGGTAAAGCTCTAAAAAGTACAAACATCCTTTATTAAAATAATCCTATGACTTCTGAAGTAAAACAAGATGACGGAATAATCATGCACCCTTTCTAAACTCGTTTCCGCTTAAGAAAACATTTCATGCAGATTGTTTGCAACTTTCTCAAAAATTTCTCAAAAGCATCCAACTTCAGATTCTGCTGATTAAGATTGCAGTTTATATCATCATATAAACTGATTATGTAAACAAACCTTGGAATGTCCATAATGTGCCTGAAACATCAATGTTGTTATGCCTAAAAATTTAAAACCATGATCTCTGTATTTTTCATTATATATATATATATATATATATATATATATATATATATATATATATATATATTGAAATGTAATTATTAATTTAATTCTCAGTTTATTTAAAGAAGGGAAAGTTGTCAGAAAACTGATTTTCAAAAACACGGCCTACCCACACTTCAACACTAAAGAGTTTGAAATCAAAGCTAAGTGCTTTCAGATCTGGAAGTACTTTGGATTTTTTTTTTTGGAAATGTTTGAATTCCCTTTGACATGTAAGTATGAAGGGCTCACTTTTCTTTATGTGATGAAATTATGAATTGTTCGGGACTTAAACCTAAACGGGCAGTTTGCCGGACAGGGCTTATCCTAGTCCCAGACTAATATGCATGTTTGAGCTGCGTAATTTTAATAACAACTTGCCCTGGCATAAATCAGTGCCAATGTTTTGTCTCTAGAATCACACCAGTAATGTTTTTTCTGTTAGGTTTGTTTGTAAAAACTACTTAAATGTCCAATTATAACTAAGGCCTAGTCCTGGCTTAACCAAACTCTGTCCGTAAAACTGCACCAAAAAGTATTAAAACTTGATGAGATGAAGTGAGTTAATATCTAGCACTATGTAGGGTATGGTTCAAAAGGTATATTTATCAAGTCATGTTGAATAAATCGCAGTTTTTGTTTATGTGTTTCTAACTTCTCACAATGCATTATGTCAAATCTATAAAGTCTATCTTAAAGTTTACACATTGCACATTGTTGGGGTTTAGCAAAAACCATATACCTAACAATTTTTTTTTTTTTGCTACATTTGCTACATTTATGTCATTAATATTGTTAAATAACAACTATGCATTTCTGTGGAAATATTGAGCCATTGTCTGTACAGTATATGGGACACACCAAACCAACAGCAAAAAGTAGTGCAGACTGTGAGTTCGGCTTATATTGCTCAGGTGATAGCTGCGTCTGGGTCCAAAGTTGCCCTGGCACGCCAGACGGATGATGGCCTGCACCTGCGTGAGATATCTTTCCGTACTGGCAGGTGGCAGTAGTTCGTATTCTCTACTCAGAACGCAAACTGGAAGAGCAAGTGACTTCTGGGATACAAAACAAATTAGACCTCGATTATCAGTTTCACAAAAATCTCGCTCACCACAGATGGATTTTTGATATATCTGTAAAGTCTTATAAAAGCATATTCACGTATTAAAATGAGAGAGTCCTCTGCACCCCCTTGATATCGACATTTGCTTGCTTCAGCATTTCTTGCGCACTGGTTGGCCATACTGAACAGCCAATCAGAATGATCCGACCACCGGGATTCGACACAGTAAAGGCAATGCTGACTTGGTTAGTGGTGGTGTGTACCCAGCTTATTAAAGGGGTAATATTGAGAAATTTTTTAAAGATGTAAAATAAGTCTTTGGTGTCCACAGAGTGTGCATGTGAAGTTTTAGCTCAAAATACCCCACAGATAATTCATAAAAACATCTTAAAAATGCACTTTGTAGGTGTGAGCAAAAATGTGCTATTTTTGGGTGTGTTCTTTTATATGCAAATGAGCTGATGAAATGCAAACACTGATTGGCATGATTGTGATTTGTTGAAATTGCAACTCAATTGTGCTGTAAATATCGTGGTTGGATAGTGCAGGTTAAGAGGCGGTATTATTGTTATTAGACTCGATACCTATGTCACAAAACAGGAGAAATCTGAATGACCTAATTTTTTAGATGCTTGCAGAGAATAGTTTACCAAAACTAAGTTACTGGGTTAATCTTTTTCACGTTTCCTAGGTTTATAGAAGCACTGGGGACCCAATTATAACACTTAAACATGAACAAAGTCTGAGTTTCATGCTATAACTTCTTTAAGGGATCCATGCAAAAGATTGATCTATGATTGGATACAGTATAACAAAGATCTATCAAAATGATTTAAATGCTCTGTGTTCAATAAACAACACCAGTAATGCTGTAATGCTGTCTGAAAAATATGTCTCCGGCATTTGTTTTCAGATAATATTGATTCAAAGCCAATAATAAAGTGCCTTTAAAATCTAAAATGCTTCTTTTGCTGCCTTTGTGTGCTTTCCAGTTGGCTACGTTTGGTAATATCTCAAAACTAGAGTGTTAATCTCAAAGTCTGACTAATTAAACGGCATTAAACAGATTAATTTGTTCTTTGAGTAAGTGGCTGAACCGACTGCTTCTTTGAATAGCCTGCTGTGGTCCAGTGTGCTTTGGTCCGTTTCATCTCTTGGAAAACATTATGCCTCTCTCTCTCCCTCTCTCTCTCTCTCTCTCTCTCTGTTTACATCCAATGTACTTCCTGGGTCACAGACTTGAGAAGAATTATACGCATATAAATGTCCCTTTTATGAAGTGCTCTTTGAAAAGCCACTAATAAAAATAATAAAGATAATGTCCCGGGCAGATGCATTCCACTGATGTGAGGCACGGGGCCACGAGCCTCGCAGTCATTCGTTGACAAAACAGTCATCTTATTTACACGCTCCACAATAACCCGCCGCAAATGTCGAAAAGAGGAATAAGGGGGGAAAATAATTAGCATATTAATCTTTTTTATGCCGCCATCTTTCAGGTCCGGGAGACCACGGTGTAATTTAAATCTAAATGCTTTCCTGGCATTAGAATTCATTTTAGATGGGTCAATTGTTCTGTAATAAAGGATGGAAGGTGTACTTCATGCGAGAGATTTATGTTTGTCATTTGTTCATATTCATGTGCTACTGAATACCCTCAATTCAAATGGTGATGGCAGCTCATATCAGCCGCACGGCAGCCCCACACACCAGTAACCACCAGCAATGAATTTCATTTGCGGGAGAAAAAAAACAACACTGAAGGGAAAAAGAGAAAAAGGGGGAAAACGTTGAAATTAACTCCATGAGTTTATTGATTTTTTCCCCCTCAACAGAGGCCTGTATAACAGCTCTATTGCCCTCGTAATGATTAGTGACAAAAGTTTAATTAAGCAATTATGAAGGCAATAATAGAGTTGTCTGGTTTGCTTAGCTTTAGACTGTTTAAGACTTATCTCCTCGCAGCACATCGTAGCGTCAGAAATCTGCTTGAGGAGATTAATGCCGCGGGAACACAGATGCCCACTCTAATACCCCTCCACCACGCTGAAGACCACAACACAAGCGTCCCTTTATCAAATTACAACTCGGCTTTTCATGAATATGTAGTGAGAAGAAAAAATCCAGTTATGGCTTTAAGGTGTAATTATAAAGAGGTACAACGCAAGCGACACACGCCGTTGTGTTTTAGTAATCTCCTCTATGAATGATAATGACGTGTGACGTTCTAAGAGGCGGTGAATATTTCTAAGAGCGGATTCATGTTTTAATCGATTACTACGTCTTTTGTTTTCAGTCTCTGTTTCTTTATTTCATTAGATTTTCAGTCCTCTTGGATTCGCGCAGATACACGGTAGACTTTCATGCATGGGTTTGAAAGCAAAATTTCCAAGCGCTCTCCATGTGTGAAACAATCGTTTGTATTGCAGAAATGCTATCGTAACTTCAGAGCCATTGCTTGGCTTTGTTAATTGTTACACTTAATGCTTTCAATTTTAAGGGTAAAATTATTGCATTTAAAGTGATCTGCATTGTTTATGTTTATATCTGTAATTTAAATGATTTTTGATAATGCTCACGTGCCATTAATCCAATGATTTTGTAAAGGGTGACCCTTGAATTAAGTGATTGTTTGCTATAAAAGTGGCAATCATTTCTGCTAATGAAATGAAAAAGTTAAAATGCTTTTTCAGGAATTTTGCGCAATTAGACTTTTCAGGGAACTTGGCACTTCAAGAAAAAGTGTAATAATGCAAGTTTCCGTACAATCCAATGCATCATTTGAGAACTCTCTGCACGCGGGCCACAACTACGCAGCAAAAAATAAGACTATTATAAGCTTTGCAGGGCAGATTTGAGAATGCTTACACAGGCTTTTATGCTTGTGTGGCTTAAGACTGCAAATCAAACCACAGATTAACTTAATGTTGAATGATATGTCTTTTCAGCCTGCCTTGAACTGGCTTCATGAATTGAATTTTACATGGATACTCCAATCGGAATCTGTGGTCATTGGGTTTAGGATTTGGTATAATGTGCGATGCGTGAAAACCTCAAAATGATGTTATATTTACAGTGAGAAATTTTGGAAGCGTCTTCTCACAACCGAGCGAAAGCTCCAGCGCGGAGCTGCCAGTTTCCGGACGTTTCCGTTAATGACCTGAAAATCCTAACAGACGGGTGGGAGACTACAACACGCTGATGCTTAGACAGACTGTCTGCAGAAGAAAAACAGCGGGAAAATACTGAAAAATACTGGGAGAAGCATTCTGATGTGAGTGACAAACACCAACGCGGTAGTGACAATCGAACAGACCTTCTTTAGATCGATATTTTAACAACTGAAGGGTGTGATAATGCACCAAACTCAAAACTGCATTCAACCGACCGTTTTGCAAACAATATTCGCATTCCTTTCTTCTTAAATCTGTGCGTCTTCCGGTTTAATCCGAGGGACAAAGGGTTGCGGTACAGAAGAGGTTAACGTCCCCCACCAAGCCATTAGTCTCCGAATGAAGGTCGAGGTTGGTTAGGGTCACCTCTGCTGTCCTCTCCCTCAGCTGTTGTGCCAGAGAAGAAAGAGGCAGGCCTAGTCACGAACGGCCGGCTGATGCCACGTCCCTGCTGCCTACACAATGAAATGACACACTGAAGGTGGTCCTGCATCTGGCGTGCTATTCAAACAGGCCTGCCACAGCCCAGGAACATGCACCGTTGCCAGATTGCAGGCTAATTAAGGAGCTCTTGGATGACCATCAGTGGCATCTCCGGGTTAGGTAGCTCAGAACCGCTCCCGGTATGAGGCCCTGAAAGACGAGCGGTGACCGAAACCTCCCAAAAGAGCCCCCGCGTCCACCTCCCACCCCCTCACAAAGAGACATGGCATTCGGATTTATTCAAACAATTGGACACGATCGGGCATCCGGATGGACGTAAGGCAAGCCCTCTGCAGCAACGAAGTCGCATTTTCGCCAACCCTATTTACCCATTTCAGCTATCAGCGTAAATGCGATTCTCATTGTTTATCTTTCTCCATTCAAGGTGCAGATTTAATGCAGTCTATTTAAAAAGGCAACTTTAACAGTTTTGACACAGACCTTCCACATTTTCGCTTTTCTTTTAGCATAATGTCTGTTTGTGACAGCCCGGTAAAAATGCGCCCAGTTTGACAGCAGCTCTCTGAGTGGTGAGCAGCAATTGTTTACCCGACTTTATTTTTGCTGCTCGCTGCCTTTATTTCTCAGCGCCGGGAGAAAAAGTGAAGAGGGCGAGAAAAAGAAAGACAAAAAATACAAGACATGTAGCAGAAATGCTGCCGCTCGCTAATAAGATGCCCATCATGCTATAGCCGGGCTGATTTGCAGCGTTCCCTCTCTAAGTCTCCATGATTACAGCGTAAAGGGCCCTCTCTCCTCCCGGGCTGAGCCGCGTCTTGTTCCGTGGCATTAATGACACTTCAGTCACCGTGGCTTTCAAGCAGGGCCCTTCCACGGCGAACAGAGAGCTGACATTTCCTGACATTTTCCCAACTAATTACAGTACAAATAATTAAGCGTGTTCGCGTATGTAACAAATGAAGGCGAAGGCCGTCTGTCGGGGCGGCCGTGATTGATGACGCTCGGAGAGTTTATCTGATGGGTCCCTGCCACCAGCTATAGAAGGAGCCAAATTTATCAGAACGAACAATGCAAATTTAGAAGTCATCTCATCCAGTTAGGCACCCGTGCAATATCCGTGTCAAGGTGAATGTGACAATGAAAGCAAAATATTTGCATTTCGTGGAGCGGGCTGAGGGGAAAATCAGAGCGGGAAGATGACAGGCCTAATTATTTCGACTCGCACAGGCCAAGACAGCTGTTTCTTGTGTCCTGAACAAGCCTGTCATGCAGGTAACCAAATAGGTCCGCACATAAGCCTGTATCCGACATAGACGCGGAAATGTCTGCCGCTAATGACCAATGCTAATGTTGCTGCCATGTCTTCCACAAGCTGGAGAACTGTCAGCGTGCGCTTTCTGCAAGCCAGTCAACATTTTGCTCCATAATTATGTGTTAGAGAATTAATTCTTGCCTGTCAGTCCCCCTCGGCCCACCGCCGTGAATTGACAAAGACGAATGGGGTCGAGCACCGGGGATAACATCGGTTGAGCTTTCGTACGTAGTAAATTATAAGGTGCGTATATTTGTTAATACTTCGTTTGGCTTATTAATCGAACCTTCACGTCACATGGCTTACGCGGGCCGGAAAGGTTTTCATATCCATCTGGAAATCCACAGTATTGGCTGTTGCGCAGGTCAAGAAATGCACCTGTGGTTTTTTTTATAAGCACATCACAAATTATACACAGGTGCTGAGGATTCACTGAATCAAAAATAACATTTATTAAAAACAACACAATCGTTACCAGCCTTTTGGTCGTATTTGACGTGCGTGGATTATGTTGCCGTGAAAAAGGAATGCGAGTGCTTTTATGGTAGCAAATATCAATATGTTGGGTGCACACAGGCACTTAAGGGAATACAAGGTTTACCGCCCACACTTATAATGAAGCTACTATTTGTACTCAGGGGCAGCTATACAATAGCTGAAGAGGACGGGGAAATCCTGGTGGGTTTGGAGAAATCTACATCGGGATCAAAGAACGCTGCTTAGCTGCCTAACTCCTGCTGTAGAACAGATGGGCCCTGGTCACACGATGAGTCCTCTGAGATCTAAAATAACTGCTGCTTAGATAGGGAGACAGATTAAAAGAGACTAAAAGAAACTATTGAGTAATGTATACTTGTTCAAATGAAAAAAAAAAAGGTTTTTTAATAATATAAAAATATTTGTTTTCCTTTCTTGTTTGTCTGTTCAGGCCTCATGAATGTATCAACATCTCATTAATATATTTTGGATTTCATTAATATTTGCATGGATCAGCACAAATGCAATGAATCAATGTTTAAACATAAATATTTTATACTGAATCGGAGCAAATCCTGCTTTTGGATATGCCCATATAAAGTAGTAGTGGCACACATTGATGTTAACTGACTACAAAGGCATCATACAACTAACTTTACAAAGGTACATTTTAAAAAGTATGGGAATTAACCATTTTATTAAAAAATTTTTGGGGGGGTAACCATGTTATTTGTGCATTGATTACCAATAGCAAATCATGGATTTAAAAAGTAACCATGGTTTATCCATAGTTTTTGTAGCAAAACCATGCTTATTTTGTGGTAACAATAATTTAAATATAGAAACAATGTATGTTTTTTCAACAATAGTAAAATCTAGTTAAATATTGTAAGGTAAATGATGCCATAGAAGAGCAATTTTTGCCTGTATGGTTCAATAAGGCAGTGGTTCTCAAACTTTTCCGCGTGCGGCCCTTCTTGTGTATGGTGCATTCCTTCGCCAACGCCCCCCTTTATGACAAAAAAACAAAAATTTTACATTTTAATTAAACAAAACATATTAAATTATACAAAGTACTGCTGTTGGTTAGCAGCCTTACATTTTTATGTATTTGATAAAACTGGGGCCCCCCTGGCACCATCTCGCGGCCCCCCTGTGGGCCCCAGGCCCAAAGTTTGAGAACAACTGCCATAAGGGACCTGTAACATTCATAGAACCTTTCTGTTTTATAAAATATTATCTGTAGTGTAAAAAGGTTTTTAGACTATCAAAGGTAAGAAAAAAAAAATATTTTAAGAATATTAGACTGAAAGGATCTTTGGGGAACCAGAAATGGTTTATCTATGGTATTGCTGTAAATGAACCTTTTGTAACACCTTAATTTTTATGAGTGATGGCGAAGGCTTCACACATGATGCTTCATAGGGGAAGCTGGACACTCAGCTTGATGATTGTTTTAGTTTGGCATTAGCATGTTGCTAAGCTAAATAATGATAGCCTACATAAAATATAACAGTGCGCAATATAACATGTGTTCATGTTTCACGTGTAAAAACGCAGTATTTTTCACATAATTTACTTATCTGTATACCGCTGTCCTCAAAACAGGCTGATGTCTTCCTTATTCTATGAAGTCCCTCCTTCAGAAATATGTATCGAGTTCTGATTGTGTAGCTTGTTTAGTGTGTTGTGATTCGACAGAAGCTTAGCTTGCCGTTAGCTTAGCTGGCGACTGATGTATTCCTGTGGGCGGAGTTTAGTCAAAAAACTGTTCTAGTGACGTCATTAAACCTAACCTAATCCTACCCAGAACAGCACTTAAGTACTGAACTGTACCTTTTCTGGGTGGTACCCAAAGGTTCAGTTTTGAACCTTTACAGATTTACTAAACATAATACAATGTTGTACCTTTTGTGGTACATTACCTTAATGACATATTGCGTACCTTTAAAGGTACAGTTAAATGTTTTGAACCCCTTACATTTAACTAGTACAAAATAGGTCCTTAAAGGACAAGTTCGGTATTTTACACTTAAAGCCCTGTTTTCAGATTGTTTATGATGAAATAGAACGGTTTTGACTGAAATTTCGACACATGCGGCTGCCCCGAGAATTTTTGGGGGTTTGTGTTTTACCTCACACCTTTACAATGGGTTTAATGGTGCACTGGAACAATCCTTCCTTAAATGCATTAAACTTTCGTTTACAAAGACGTGAAACTCACCGAGTGGTCAGGGGTGTTCACTGATATGCTCACACAAAAATCGCTGCAAAATACGCATTCCAACAGGTGTTATAGTAGTTTTTGCCAACTCCATTGACTTGTATTAGTTGTGCTGTGAGGTACGGTATTACTCCGCGCCGGGAACTTTGTTTCTATTCTTGCAATTGGCAATGGCGGATTAGCGCCACCACCTGGGCTGGAGTGTCTATTATTCAAGCTCTCCGCGGAAGAATGTACGGGTGTGAGGCGTCTGGAAAAATAGGTCCACAAGTTAACAACGAATGCTAAAACAGCTGTTGGAAAGCATCTTTTGCAGCGATAAAACAAGCAAAAAATTCTGCCAATGGGGGTCAACATTTGGTGTGTGGTGGGCGTTCTGGTGCAACATGGCTGCCGTTGCATCATCCAGGTGGATGCTGCACATTGATGGTGGTTGAGGAGATTCCCCCATTCATATGTAAAGCACTTTGAGGTCTGCAGAAAAGAGCTATATAAATGTAACAAATTATTATTATTATAAACAAATTTTTCTTGAATTAAGTGTTTAAGAAAAAGTTCAAGATTTTTTTGCTTACCCCATTGGCAGATTTTTTTGCTTGTTTAATCCACAAATTCACTTAAATTTGATATTTTTGTCTTAAAACTAGATTTATTTTCTTATGTTATTTTGCTCATCAATAAAATGCATCTTGACTTGAGAATTTTTAGATATTTGTGCTAAAAGCAAGACAATAATACTAACTAAGAAAGTCATTTTTTGCAGTGTATACAATATCCAAAAACAGATACAACATTTGAATGTGTTGTATACACATTGGTACAAAAAGGAACCTTTGACGGTTCCACCCCAGTGACAAAAAGGTACTGTTTTTTTACAGTGTTTACAATGAGTACAATTTATTATGCACTCTAAAAATGCTGTTTTGTTTTAACCCATATTTGGGTCAAATATGGACACACCCAACTGTTGGACTATAAATATTTTTGATAGAAACAACCTACAGTCGCATTTTGGATAGAAATGACCCAACGGTTGGTTGGGTTTGTCTAGATATTTCACCCAACCATCGGTTAAAACAACCCAACATTTTTAGTGTGCCTATTTCTTAAATACGTACACAGTAGTAAATATTTTTTTTCTGCATTGATAACACAGATATGATGCTTCTCTGATTGGGCAGATCACTCAGATTTGTAGTAGCTGAGCCCTTATGTGCATGTGCAGTAGACAGTACTCACATATGTTAAATAATTTTCCACTTAATGAAGATATCGAAGGTGACCTCCTTGACTCCCAGATGAGCTATCATCTCACTCAATATGTTACTCAACATTTCAGTGGGCTAAAGTGGTGTCGGGTTCAGTAGCATTTGACCTTCGACCTTCCTGAAAGCTGATCTGGAGAATCTCTGGTCATATTGCCCCCCAGGTGGAGTGGCTTCCCTTCAGTGATTTCAAAGCAAGCACAGAGGACAGACTTCTGCCGCACGAGAGACACCACCTTTTCCTTTTGTGCGGATGATGCAAACTTTGGTTTGTGTGTCAAAGAGAGGAGATCGGTTTCATAAACACTTCCACAGATCAAAGGCAAAAACAATCCGCGTTCATTTTGGATGCGCATGTCGGGATAATGTAGTATTATTTTGGTTATATTGTTTGGCAAATATATGTGGGGAGGAATTGAGGAGAACTTAGATTTCGGTCTTTACGTCTCACATTTCCTACGATATTTTCCGTTCGGGCTGTCTAAGTCACCCAGTCATCTGTAAGGACAATACTGTCAGCATCAAATACCAGCGAACGTCTGTGGGTTCAGGCTGTGCCGGCAGAAGAGAGCGAAAGATAGTGAGAACGAGAGAGCTTTATATCATCTTAGCTGACTGTTCACATTCAGACGAGATAATTAGGAGTAAAACAAAGACTGTCATAGGACTTAAGAAAGAAAAGGCATTAAACGGCGTAAAACAGGTTTAACATTTCCCATTATAAAGACACCAGTGATCTTCAGGCCCCTGAGACAGAGCACTTTGTTCCACTGATGCTTTGGGATGACTAATTTTGTCATTTTTCCTCTTTCTTTCTCTTTCTTGCCGTTTCGTTTTATTGTCAGGGAGTTTTAACAGCTGAATTCTCTGTGCCTCTGCTTTCTGCTTTGTTGGAATCAAGAATCTTATCGGCCAGTTTACATCTCCTCCTTATCTTTCTAGGAATTTAGTAATTCCAGCTAATACAATAATACAAAACAACTAAATATCTAATGTAAATATCTAAAGGCATTTAAATGTTATATCACAAGTTGACATTGACCAGTACTGATAATAAATATCAGACATGTAAACCAATATAATTGTCTTTTTTTTATATACATTTTTACACAATAACAAAGAAGGGATATGACTACAACACTTTGAACATAATGTGCATTACACTGTCAGAAAAAAGGTACAGAACTGTATACCTTTATAGGTATACAAAACATAATACAATGTTGTAACTTTTTGGGTACATAACTGAACCCTAAGGATCTTTTGTGTACATTTAAAGGTAGAGTTAACTGTTTTGTACTCCTAACCAGTGTTGGGAACGTTACTTTAAAAAAGTCATTAGTTATAGTTACTAATTACTTCTCACAAATAGTAACTGAGTTAGTAACTCCGTTACATTATTATAAAAGTAATTAATTACCAGGAAAAGTAATTACTGCGTTACTTAAAAAAAATAATATTTCAAATAACTTGAATGCCCCTTACAAAATTAAATATGTTAAATGACTAAAATGGATACTAAAGAGAAATCACTAATTTTGTGGCAGCATGTGACCATGTGAGGTGCTTTATTAGATCAGAATTACTTGCCACAGACGTGGAGAGACTTTTTCTTCATGGGCATAAGTTGCACATTACACAAACATTCTTGCCTTTCACCTCAATAATGGAAAAGTAGTGCTTTATACTTCGTGAAAGTTGCTAAATCTAGCGACAAAGTGACCAAGTTGCTCAGACTTTTTAACACTGCTGCTCACTCCTCTGACTTGAGCTGTGTCCCAATTCAAGGGCTGCGACCTTCTAAGGACGTATTTTAAGACCGATTGCGTCACAGCAGCGCGACTTAAGGTCAGTAAGGCCGTCCCAATTCAAAGGATGCTTAGAATGAAGCCTCAAAATGCGTCCTCATTTCTCCGCGCTGTTAAGGATAGAACAAATGGATCCTTAACAGCCGATGATATCCCAAGAGTCATTGCGCGTCTGCAACGGCTGCATATAATGGGTGGATATTCTAAAATAAACAATTAAAACCTTTATTAAATAAAAGTGTATTGATCAGAAAACATTTTTCTTGTCACTGTTTTAGTATTATAAGTTATGTTTTGTGTTAATAATATTCTTTTATGTTGCTTATATTTATAAGGTTGATTAATTTGGTATACTGTTGAATAGTTTAATATACATCAACGTGTCATATTTCTAAGATAAATTAATGATTTTTCTGATGTCATATTTATTTTAATAAGTCAGAAACGTGCAGGTGGGCGCGTGCAGCAGGTGACGCTAATTATGGGTCCTCCGAAGTTTAGACCGTCTCATTTCAGTTCTCTTCGCGAACTTCTGAGGCTTCCACCTTGAAAGACCGAGTGCTCACCTTTTAAGGTCGAATGCTCATAAGGTTGCAGCCCTTGAATTGGGACACAGCTTTGGACTGCGCGTGTGGGCGGGCCTTTTTGTGAACTCTGCCTCTGGTTGGCTACCGATGGAAATTAAGCCAATCATCATTCGTTATGTTTCTCACAACACACACAAGAGAAAAACAGTGTTTGGCTGAGAGAGTGAGCATACGCGGCTGAAAATCACTACAGTAAGATCAATTTTAGTAACGCGCCGCATTTTAATGTCAGTAACGATAACGGCGTTATAACGGGGGAAACAGTAATTTATTTGATTACTCGTTACTGAAAGAAATAACGCAGTTACTAACGGCAATTACTTATAACGCCGTTATTCCCATCAATGCTCCTAACATTTAACTTGTACAAAAGTACACAATAAGTCCTTAGGGTATAATATTGTACCCCAAAAAGTACATTTTAATGTATACCTTCTAACTCACCTTGTATGAATATTGTGCAACATAAACATACTAAATGTCACCAATCCATTTTAAAGGGGACATATCATGGAAATATGACTTTTTCCATGTTTAAGTCCTATAATTGGGTCCCCACTGCTTATATCATCCTAGAAAATGTGAAAAAGATGAACCCAATTACTTTTTTATTAGTTTTGGTAAACCATTCTCTGCAAGCTCTTGAAATTTGGCTCCCCTTGTGATGTCAGAAGGGGATCCTATTATAATATTGCCACCCCTTAGTCTGCAATATCCAACCACGGCCCTACCATTTAGTGCAGATAGAGAAAGAGAACAATTGACGACACAATTGAGTTGTAATTTCAACAAACCACCATTATGGTGATCAGTGTTTGCATCAGATTTCATCAGCTCATTTGCATTTAACTCTTTCCCCGCCATTGACGAGATATCTCGTCAATTAAGAGAAAACGCTTCCCCGCCAATGACGAGATTTTCCGTCTTTCCGCAATACCGCTATTATATACCAGGTGGCGCACTTCCGAACTTTTTAAAACCGGAAGTATTGCCCTATGGCAAGCTGCTGCATGTCCGTGTCTGTTTTAAAGATCGCTCTGAATGGGATCTCTATGAAAAGTCCGTCATAAAAATGGAATTATCTCTGCTTTTTGCTCAAAATATGGTATTTTTGCAAAAACCTACCCATATTCAAAAGCTGATTGCAAAAGAACCACTAAAGGTAGGATGAAACGGTTTTTTTTGTTTGAAAGCAGAGGGTCTGTTCTTTCATTTGGTATATTGTATGTTTATATATTTAAAGAAGAACATTTTCTGGAAGGCATTAAACTTTGGTGAAAATCATGAAAAACGCTGGCGCTGGCTGGCAACTTTTTTTAAAAACGCTGGCGGTGAAAGAGTTAAAAGGACACAACCAAAAAAATTTTGCTCACACCTACAAATTGGCAATTTTAACATGTTATAATAAATTCTCTATATGATATTTTGAGCTTAAACTTCACATATATACTCTGGGGACACCAAGGATTTATTTTACATCTTAAAAAAGTCTTGTGAAATGTCCCGTTTTATTGTTCAACATGCCATGGAATGCTTTCAAACTAAGATTTTGCTATTTATTGGTTAATTCAAAATGAAAGTGCACCTATTTCATTACTAAAAAACTAAGTTATTTTGTGTATTTGGTATAAATGGTGTGTTTGCGTGGTTTATGGTTAAAAAACACATTATTTTCCACATATTGTACATTTCTGTAGCTCCAGATTTCCGTGTCTTCCTGAAACACACGTATTTTGTACAAAACTCATCGATCTGAAAAGCTCTATGTCCGTGTTAGGCCAGCTAATCTGTACGTTGTGATTGGTCTGAATACCGCTGATGTCAGATGGAAAGGTGACGCTCCCTACCATGTTTGAAAGATTTGCGGACAATGCAATGCTAACAGGAGTTAACTTACAGGCTAAAAGCGAGAGGAATTATGATAATGTCGATATGTTGCCTACAATCCATGTGTTTGTTGTGGTCCAAGAAAATAGATTTACGTTGGCGATGATAACTCGCATCATTGTTTACTTTGGGTATCTTTTGCATATCGTTAAAATGTACTAATACACACTTACACATCAAAGGAAATGTAAAACGTTAATCTTACCATAGGATCTTTTTAAAGAACATATAATCAAGGTTAGAAATTGTGAATGGCAGTTAAAAACATAGTTTTCTATACAAATAAGTTAAGTAAAGAGCAAATCATGATGTAAATCTATACTGTAACAACAGGTGAAAAGAGCAACATAGTTTTATGTGTTGGGAGTGAGTTTACATCTCAAACAGAATCAATACAATTATCGCTGTAGGCTTGTACAAGGCCTTCTTTATTTAGACTGATACTAATACATATAACTCATGAGGATGGGGCCTGTTTACCCTTTAGTAATATATTGAAACAAACAAAGCAAAGATTGAAGACAAGACAGAAGGAGATGACAGGAAGATGCCCCGGGGCTCTGTATGTAACCTGTCTCTTACCTCCATTCAATAGAAACGCTCCAATAATCTCCATTTTACCTACAGTCACCTCTAAACAGGAACCATACATCGTCGCTCTTTGAAACATGCACAAACTAATGAGATGAGACCCAAAAAATACATATTATGCTGACAGTAAATCATATTACAGTCCTAATAAGCATTAACTGGATAACTGGGTCAAAGCAGAATCATCTTAATTGATTTTTCTAAAGGAACCTGACAGGAAAATGTCAATGCTTGAATATTTCTTCATGCATCATTAAAACGAGATTGGCTTTTAACAAAAGGAGATTCCTGTGCCGAATTGATTCTTGCTCGAGGCTGCCTGCAAGTAAGTGTATTACATAAAAATCTATACAGGATATTAAAACAACACCATTCTGCAAGACAGTTACAATTAAAAGCTGACACCCGCCCCCTTTGTGTTGGCTTCGGCAGCGTGCCCGCGAATGCATCGGTGGGTTGCTGAAAGTCGGTCCAATCAATGGTGGAGCACAAAACGTTGGATGGGAGACTGGCAGCGGGGATAATTGAGCTGTTCTGGGTTCCACCGCGACATGCTGTACATTCCTGTGCGCTGTTTTTAAACCGATCCGGGTCTGCCTGCTCCAGTCTCCCTGGTTAGCAATTAAAAACTGATTACCAGTGAGAATCCTTCATGGAAAGGTAACGGAAGCTCAAGGAAAGAATTAACTCGGTATTATGCAGTCTGCTGCAAGGGTTAGATATAGCCTCCAAAAATGAGCCGGATGAGGCCTGAGTTTTATTATATGTTTGGTGTAAAAGTTTCATTATGGATGTAGGTAAATATGAAATCTGTTTGTCCACACAGTGCCATACATATATATAGCGCGTACTTGGAAATGTTTGCAATGCTAAAAGTTAGTCACTCAAATGCTACTTAAATGATACATTTAAAGGTGGGGTGCATGATCTCTGAAAGCCAGTGATGATATTTGAAATCACCTAAACAAACACGCCCCTCCCCTAATAAAATCTGGACCTTATTTTCCGCACCACACATACGCAGAGGGTAACGAAGTACAAATACTTCTTTACCTTACTTAAGTAGATATTTTGGGTATCTAGTAATTATTTTTCAGACGACTTTTAACTTCTACTCCTTACATTTTCACGCAATTATCTGTACTTTCTATTCCTTCCATTTAGAAAATCGCCTCGTTACTTCTATTAATTTCGCCTTTACATTCCGGCCTGTCATCATTAAAAAGACCTATCTTGATAAATTGCACATCCAGATGAATGTGATTGTGGTTGGATGAGAAGTATAAAGCCACTTGTACAGTAGCCTGACAATACATTGATACATATATCACATGATACATAATTGATACATATAATTACTATATATTATATTATGCTTTTTAAATCAGTTAATTAGCATTAAACAAACAAAAAAAATATATAATAAATTGCTATAGCATTTTATAGCTACATTTTAAATAGCTTTTCTAGTGACAAGCTATTTTGTCCAACACACATTACACACTGCAAAATCACCTGAGAAAATAAGTTTTTTTACGACGAAAAAATATTACATTTAGGTGAATTTGTGCTTAAAAATAGCTACAAGTCTATCAGAGGGGTAAGAAATTTTTTCTGGATTTTTTTCTTGAATGAAGTGTTTAAGAGAAAAGTTCAAGTTCAATTATTTTGCTTGTTTTAATCACAAATTTGCTTAAATTTCATGTTTTTTTGTTGGTTTTTTTATTGTTTAGGTACACTGTAAAAAAATGATTTTCAAGAAAAAAAAATCTTAGTATTTTTGTCTTGTTTTCTAAAATTCTTAAATTACGATGCGGTAGGCAAAAAAATCTTGATATTTTTTCTTAAACACTAAATTCAAGGAAAATTCAAGAAAAAATTGCTTAACCCATTGACAGATTTTTTTGCTTGTTTTATGCAAAAAATCACTTAAATTTGATATTTTTGGTCTAAAAACTAGACTTATTTTCTTTGGTCGTTTTGCTCATCAAGAAAAAGCATCTTTATTTAAGAATTTTTAGATATTTTTACTGAAAACAAGACAAAAATACTAAGAATTTTTTTTCTTGAATATAATTTTTTGCAGTGTAATTTTGCCCGTTAAGAATCTTAATTTGAGAATATTTAGATATTTGTACTGAAAACAAGACAAAGATACAAAGTATTTTTTGCAGTGTAATTTGTGTTAGACAAAGTATCTTGTCACTAGAAAAGCTATTAAAAATGTAGCTATAAAAATGCTATTTACAAAAAAAAAGGATTTTATCATTGTCAATTTTATCATTGTCAATTTAAGTCCCTCTTAAATTGTAAATCTTCATCCAAATAATCAAGATGACCTCCATCTTCGTTTCTACAGAGTTACAATTACGAACGTCACCAACTTGTGTAGCGAGACATAAATTAATCACTGCATTCGAGCTCTGATCTCAGAGAAACCTAAAACCCTTTGAGAAACCGCCGTCAGGCCACAGAGAATACAACACCAGACGCTTCAGTTCTCAGTGTATACATAGCGTGTACACGCACAGCACTGATGGAAAGATATTGGCATGGAGGCACAACAAGTGGAGAGCAGTAAATCAGTCTCACTGAAATCCTGACACTCATCAAGCCACTTCCCAACGATCTGCCATCAGTTAAGATCCAATAAAGCCGTTAGAGCTCTGAGAAAAAGCTGTGCGCCATCCTGTAGATCCCTGAGACGCGCCATAAATACACCTTCACTCTCAGACACAGCAGTCAGGGTTCAAAAGAGATGCTGTGTTTAAACAAAGAGTTAGTGAAAAATAAAAAAAGTGAATTAAGCAGGATTGAGCACACTTCAGAATTCAGTTGAGAAGGACTTTTGGATTCCCAGTTATTTCAGCAGAATTTGAAATGAAGTTGCAATGGAGAATTGCTATTTGCTGGTTGTGCAACTGTGATGTATTTTCTTAAATTTTAGTAATTTTACTTTTCCTACACTGAAAAAAAAAATCATTGGTTTGCTCATTTTAAGGTAAGTGGTTGCATGCAATTATAATTAGCTACATTTAAATATATGAATGCAGTTGAACTTACTCAATTGTTTTTAGTTACCTTAGCACAATTAAATTGAGTTGATCTGAGTTAAAATGACTTTAATTCAGCAATGCTATCTAATCATGTAGTTCTACTTAAATTTTGAAATAAAAAATATATTATACTACAGCAACAGCACACATTAGCAAGCTTACCATAAATAACACTCAATTGAAGCTGCTTATGGCATAAACATTTGCAATGTAAATGCTTACAAATCAAGGTATTTACACTTACAGTGTGATGCTTTCTGATCAAAACAACACTAAAGAACTGATAAATGTCAATGAGACTGTTCTCATTCAAAGCTAATATATTAAAAAACTATTTCAAATAATATAACAACATACTTAACATTAATAAGTCCCCCATTAAAAATGCATAAAATATTTTTCTATTGATATTTACTCTCATTATTCAATCTCATGCAAAGCATGGATTCCCGCCCAGTTTTAGCAATATTGTTTTAATAATACACAAATTATTCATGTAGTCCCAACTTAAATGAGTCATGTTCACATAGGTTGATTTAAAACACATGTGATACGCCTAGACACCACTTTATATGTTTAATTAAAACCAAAAACGACATTTTAATGGATTAAATGCAGTAATTGTAATTATGTTAAATGAAATTACAGTCAAAATATTTTTTCAGTGTGATATTACAATTCAAATTATCATTATTCTAGTCTATATGATATATCCATTTAGACATATGATATAAAATATCATACAGGACCAGAATAAATAAACAATGAAATATATTATGATATGTTCAATAAAATAACCCTGTAAAATGACTGAAGATACTACAAAGGTAAATTGCCAATAAAATCATTTATCTATGTTGTTGTTGTTGTTGTTATGTTAAATTTACATTTTTATAAAATTGTTTATTTTGTTTAAATTGAGTCAAATATTGTTTTTATTTAACCTTTGGGTTTTATAATAAAAAATATATACTGTACAATACTAATTATGTTATTCTACATATTAGAGAAATCTGTAAAAACAAAAACGTATAGATTCTAGTACTAAAGATTCAAGATGATCAGTCAGTTTTTATTGTATGCACTGGAATATAAACCAGGTGTATTATTTGATTCAAGTTGGGTTGTGTTAATATCAGCAGCCTGTCAGGGATGGGAGATACATTGGCCATGAAAGTCTGAAACACATTAAACAATTTTATTTATAACACAAGTGAATTGTCGACGCAGCCGGCACATTTGCTTTGAACAGGGGCGAGTGTATGAGTGTTTAGGATTCCTGAGCGTAATGGGAGGCATGTAATATTCGTTTTACACAAAAGCCTGACAGAAGTGCTGGGCTTGTTTTGTTACCGCCCTTCGGGATTGTTTCAGGCCTGTTCGGAGGGAGGAGACGCGCACGTGTGCGGCTGTGTGTGTGCGGGTCCGCGCCAATCCGTGTTTGTGTACCCACAATGCAATATTCATGATGAATTCTGCTGCAACTTGTCTGTTTTCCGGGAGGCTGTGAAACCGAAACAAAGACAGTGGGAGATAGGGAAATCAACGCTTACCTGACATCTGCATATGCCATTCAGCGGGCCTGGCGCTCTGCCTTCCCCTGTGCGAGTTTCCCAAACACTTTGAGGTCAACAAATTATTAATATTTAGCATTAGCACCGACGACAGTATGGCGCGCTCTGGAGGAAAACAGAGCGGGGAGGAGGAGCGCGCAGGGCCGCTTCTTGACGAAGAGCGTATTTGGCAGATGGAGCTGTCAGTTTAGCTCTTCATTTAATGCTTTCGTGCATATGGCGGGTTCTTAAAAAAACAACAAGCTCATGTATTATCTATGGTGCTAAAAGCACGCGACACAGGACGGGTTGTATCCGAGGAGTTTAAATCTCTGTAAACAGCGCTCAGTGGCGATGTAAATGTGATTTTTACTGTCAGAAATAGCCGAAACATATGGTCAGAGACAGGGAGTGGCTGTGTACCTGTGCTGGACCTGCACTCCCCTGACAAGATGTCAACTGACAGAGAGACGTGAGGAGATAACCTGATTACTTTTTCATGAGTTACCTGACAGCTCGGATTCTGACGCAAACAAATTTTCACATCGCCTCTTTAAAGGAACCGTGTGGGGTGCAACATGGCAGGACGGTTGCACGAGTGCACCCACGATTGCGAGCCCTAAACAGCCTGACAGGGTTTGAAGGGCCTGTGACGATATATCATGTTATGTGGCTCTCCGAGACGTTCTTTTGAGAACTTTGTGCATTCTTTTGCCTTCGTGGAAGGATGCAGTTGTTTGACAGGAATCACAATCTATAAAAAATCTATATAGCGGAGTCACTCGCATACGCTGCGCTTTACTGTGCTGTTTCTGTGCAATTCTCTGTGGACATGTTTGACTGCTGGTTGTGTTTGTGGAGGTGCCATCATGCAATCTTGTTCAGTTTATGTTTGCTGGGATGATGGAACAACAGATGTGTTTGTCTTTCCATTTCATCCTTAAGAACACAAAATATAGACCATAACAATCCTAATTGTTATGACGGTTAAAGAAATCACAAAAATTGTCATAAAGCAACCACCAAGAGCACAATAGTAACCAAGGACGTCATATAACAATTTTTGTAAAGTGGCACAATGAGCACACATCATATTGTAATCATAATTATTAATGTCCATAAATTGAATACATTAAAACCTTTTTATACTGTATGCCATCTTCTCATTGACTACACAGACAAAACATAGGCAAGAAGCGTTTAGAAATGTAACAACAAATTTAATTGCTATTTAGCACAATAAAAAATAAAAACAGAGTGGAAAAATACACTTTACACCGAATTTTTTTTAGTAAAGTAAAGTAAATTTTTTCCTAAGACAAACACTCTGATAAAGCACAGATGTTTGGAAAATTTACTTAAAATGTTCAAGTAGTGTTCACCTCTGCTGATAGCAACTATACTGCAACAACGCTTTGGCATCCAGCTACAATGCTCTCGCAATGATGACCTTTGCATGAGCAAAAAAGAAAAAACTGACTTCAGGCTTACTTATTAAAATTTCCGTTCAAGTTTCACAGGTAAGCCAGGGTATTTTTGAAATACCCACTGTCTGATATTTCACTTTTCTCCACTTTAATACACACGCATTGGATTTCTCATATCGAGACTCTGCGCGATGCTCGCTCCTTAACCCTGCCACGTCTCCGACAGCTCACTCTGCGATTTGTGCCAGAAGATCAGTCCTCTTTACAGATAACAGGCTGAGGAGACGAGAGGAGAGGCCTGCGATTTACACAGACAGGAGGGGAGGGGTTCTCATCTGAACTGAGAAAAGGACAGGTACAGCTAGTCAGCAAACGGAGCTGTACAAAGCATCTGGCACATCCAGCTAAAGGGAGTGAAGGAAAGGTGGAGGAAGAGGAACTTAATAAAGAACCTCCTTTAAAATGTTGGATGAGTAGCTCATTTCACTCATAAATATAAAGGGTGAACCATTATTGGTTCCCCAAAGAACGTTTTAGTCATCTTTTCACCATTTATTTCCTGTCCTTTTATTGTCCGTAGAACCTTATCTAAGAAGCTTTTGGGTAACAGAATGATAGCACCGATAGCAGAAAATAGTTTAATCAATAATTGAATGTCCCCTTTACTGTATGTCACAGTCTTGAGAATTGACAAGCCATTTGACTGACAGATTTGGAGCATTTGATGGAAGGCATAAATCAAAGAGTTTCGGCTGCGTATTACTCTGTTTGTAATGTGGGAGTCGCTCCCGCAGTCTGGAATTCTCCTGCATCTGCCAGGTATTACGAGTATTAAATCTTATAGAGTCACAAAATACATCAATCACACAAGTAGCAGAAGCCAGCCGTATTTAAAGAGGACAATTTACACACAGCCCTCTGCTTGGTCTTTTGATTTGTTAGTAATATATACAACATTCATAACTGTAGGAGGAATCAACTGGTGTATTAAGGACTGGAGATGTATTGATTAGATCCATCAATAATTCAGGTCAGGAAACACTTGCAAATGCACACGCTTGCCTTACCTTTCATCAACAATGACTCTGAATATGTGAAAGCTTTGTTTTGTGCCTTAAGCACGGAGTATAGTCTGTTTTTAAGAATACACATGCATTCTTCTGAAGGCAAAAATTGCATCACACGCACTACATGGAACCTCATGTACACGTAAAAAAATGGACTATACTTTGGCCTTCGGTGTGATGCGTTTTGGACATTTTTTAACAAAGAATACTACATACTACACTGATACGAATAATGCATACGACTGTACACTGTCTTTTTAATTGCATAATGACTACTATTTTTTAACATACGAATCAAAACACATATGCTATGGAATACCTCACTGTTGTCAAACCAGACTGATCTCACAGAAAGACGTGTTACAGTCATGGGAAATTTTATGAATTTATTAGTGTCCATGGCATGAAATTCAGCTTTTTTCGTGCCTTGAGCACAATTTTCTATCAATAGTTTCTCATGTCCGTAGCACGACTTTCTTTTTCGTGTAATTTTATGTATTTTTTTCGCATTGTTTTTTCTTATTTTCTTACCATTGTCGCTTGGGGTTAAAATCACTTTCTGTTACATTTTTAGACATCCTAACCCAGTCCCTGATTTTGTAACACCAACTTCAGGCAAGAATAGTTTTAAAAGCGGAAGAAAAACATGTAGAAACCAATACATAAAAGTACATCCTAACCCAAATCTAACCCCAAACCCAAGCGACAATGATATAAAAATAGGGGGGAAAACGAGAAAACAATACATAAAATGACACGAAAAAGAAAGTCGTGCCATGGACACGAAAAACTATTTATAGACATTTGTGTGAGTGTCACGAAATAGACATTCGTGCTCAAGGCACGAAAAAAGCTGAATTTCGTGCCATGGACACAAATAAATTAATAAAAATGTTTTTGACTATAATACGACTTTCCGTGAGATCATGTTGCATCACACAGTTAATTCAGTAAGTGAAAACTATTTAAAATTTACTTTTGTGTCATTTTTGTGCCACGTATAATAGGAAAAAGGTATGGGACCTGTTTTTACCATTTAGTTTGGTTTACCAAATAGGTAGTCCCGTCATAAACTTGGATGATCAATGCCATGTTGGGCCACTCAAACAAAAAGATTGCAATTATATTTTATTAACTTTTAGCTGTTTGATCAAATATTGAGTCAGAAAAGATATGTTGATATCACTGTCAGTTAATTATCTACATTAAAAAGGTTCAGTGGAGTG
Source organism: Paramisgurnus dabryanus (assembly GCF_030506205.2). Lineage (NCBI taxonomy): Eukaryota > Metazoa > Chordata > Actinopteri > Cypriniformes > Cobitidae > Paramisgurnus > Paramisgurnus dabryanus. The sequence goes on along the minus strand of NC_133349.1, from coordinate 29,448,894 downwards.
CAGTGCATTGTGGGATATTGTATTCTGTACACTGAAAAAAATATTCATTCAATTTACCCAATTTTTTAAGTTAAGTGGTTGCAATCAATTTATTTAAGCTACATTAAAAAAAGTAAAATAAAATAAAAAACACTTTAGTTTAAATGTGGCTTAAATAAATTGATTGCAACTACTTACCTTAAAAAAATGGGTAAATTGAACGAATCATTTTTTTCAGTGTACAGAATAGCCTACAATATCCCACAATGCACTGCACTCCATTTAACCTTTTAATTAATTGAATTGATAATTTTTTTCAGTGTAGTTTTATCTGTACATTCTGGAAAAATGTTTTTATTAAAGTATTAGAGTATTAGAGTTCAAGGTGGACGCCCATGCAGTGCACAGATATGGCGAGAGAAAATAAAGCCGAAAGGTTTTGGCTTAATAAATTGGCATCTCCTTCAGCGATCAGCATGTAGAGAGTAGTATTCATTATTCATGCTCATTAAATTTGAGGCCTCATATAAACGCAGACTGCCAAACCCCCTTTGGTTTTTAGATGTGCCCACTTGAGACTGGATCAGAATCCAGGACATCACCGCCAAATAACACGCCTGATGTCCCCAAACAAAAACACACAGTCCTCTTCCAATTTCATCTGAACACGTTTGACAAAACACACAATCGTCTCCCTCCTCTCCCATTCTGTGTCGCACACACCCATCCACGAAAAGGGGATTTTCAATTATGCTATCTGTGAATGTGCATATTAATGGTCCCGTGAAGCTTGTTTGTTCTGCGGGAACGAGGCAGTTGTCACCACATGTCCTACGAATGAGGGATTGTGTTGCCAAATCGCTTTGCGCTCCCCCTGCGGTACTTTCCTGCAGACCCCTGTTTCCTTTCTTGTGATGCGGTATTAAGGTTTGATGGCGTGCGCCATTGCTCGTCTGTGCCGAACATTTGTGAAAACATAAAGCTAAGTAAGAGCTGGCTCACGTTTCACAGGCACCCCTTCGACAAGAGATTTTTTCTCACCGTTGAGCTCTTGAGTTAAATATCTCTTAAATGCGCAAGCCAAGCAACCATGTGGGACGCCTGCAAGTGGTCCAAGGCAGAACAGCACGATGTAAGTGGAACGGCTTGACTTTCGCAGAACAACTGGCTGAGACGAGCTAGAGAAAACCCCAATCTCCCTTTTCCCCTCTCAGCGGTGGGACATTGAGATGTTTTACAAGCCGCGACCACCAATAGGCCTGCCACATATTTCACATTCAACGTTCTAACGCAGAGTGGATTTGACATACAGGAAACAATTATTTATAAGGACGTGCGTGCCCGAGGACCAAAGCAGCTGCAACTTTCAAAGACAGTTTGAGTCGTATTGCAGTCGTATTTGTCTCTCTTAGGGGCCCAATCCTAAGAAAAATAAAGTAAGGCCTAGCGAGAACTGAATCTAATGCTTTCCCATATGTTTGTGCTGAGTAGCCCTGGTCAGATCTTTCATGGACTCCTAATGTACTGGAAAGTCTGCTACAGTCTGCTGCCGCAGTTCTTGTTCCAGAACACAGCTGGCACAGAGCGAGAGAGAGACACAGAGAGAGAAAGAGAGAGAGAGAGTCTGGTCCTAACTGCCGTGAACAGGGGTTGGAATGCCCAGTGGACTGATCGTTGTCAGGTTGGGTTATGTTTTAATAGCGGACACTTCAGGGCTGGATTTGAGCAGGACTATGTCAGAAACAAGAGGTCTAAATAAACAGAGAGGCCAGGCCCACTGCTCATTTATCACAGGCTCTGACAGAGACAGGGCTGGGGACTCATCTGGAATCGTCCTCTTAAGGCGAAACGTGAGCCCACCGTAGTCTCGCTGCTCTGGGTGCCAGAACCCAACAGGGCCACATGTCAATTCCTCTCACTGACATTTCTGTATGTGTGTCTGTCAAATTCATTTTCCTGTGGGTGGTGTTAGGACTTTTTTGCCCTGCTTGACATGAATGTAACCTGAAATACTGCAGTGCAGATTTTACCATGTTAGAAGAACGGTTAACTCTCAGAAAAAGACTTGAATGAAATCCATCCTAAACAATGAGATTAAAAGAGCGAATTACTTTTCCCTTGAGAAACTGGGACACAACTGTTAACCTTAAAAATACATTAATTTTCTCAAACTCACAGATTATTTAAGGGTTAGTTCAGCCCAAAAATAAAATGTTATCATAAATGAACCCTGTGTCGTTTTAAAACACCAAGTCCTTCGATTGTCTTCAGAACACATTTTTAGATATTTTCGTTGAAAACCGGGAGGCTTGTGACTGTCCCATAGACCAGTGGTTTTCAAACTGGGGGCCGGGGTCCCCAGGGGGGCCTCGAGATGGTGCCAGGGGGGCCCCAGTTTTATGACATTTTATGAAATACATTAGTTTATCATAAATTCTGTGTAATTAAACCTAAAAAAATAAGGCTACCAACCAAAAGCACTACTTTTTTGTATAATTTAATGTTTTTTTTATTAAAATGTTGAGTTTTATAACAGTTTTTTGTCACACATTTTCTTTTGGGGGCCGCGAAGAAATGCACCGTACACAAGGGGGGCCACATGCTGAAAAAGTTTGGGAACCACTGCCATAGACTGCAGTTTGTTTTTCACAAATCTTTTACAAAAAATACTGAAAGACATTGCCAAAAAGGTCCATGTTCCATCAGTAGTTCAATAATAATATTATGAAGTGACGAGAAAACTAACATTTTTGTTCAACAATTTGTTCTCCTCCTTGGTTCGTCAGTACGCGTTCAAAAGCTGACTACGGCCCAAACGCTGTGACCTGCTGACGTTGTTGCCAATGTTGTTTTTCCCTTTTTTATTTAAGAATATTATGAAGTGACAAGAACACTAATTTTGCGCAGAGAAAAAATAACTAACGATTTTATTCAACATTCCTCTCTCCTCTGCGTTCATGAGCAGACTATGGAACATGTGCCGTGACCTGCTGACGTAGTTGTTTTTCCCCTTTTTGTCAAACAATACATAAAGAGCCTGTGTAAATGCACAAATTACTTGCCAGTGTATTCTGTGTTTGTACGCTGGCAAATACGTCAGCAGGTGATGTCAACAGCATGCGCCATAGTCTGCTCGTGAACGCGGACTGAACAACCAAGAAGGAGAACAAATTGTTAAATAAAATAGTTTGTTTTGTTTTCTTGGCGCACAAAAGTATTCTCGTTACTTTGTAATATTTTTTTTAATGAACTACTGATGGTACATGGACCTTTTCAGCCCAGTCTCATGAAATTTCGTTATATAGTCACGTATTTTTTTTTTCTTTTTTCGTGATCGTATAACGAATTCCTGTTTATAACCAATATATAAAGTGACATTCTAATGCAAGCACCAAATCTAACCCTAAACCGAAGCGACAATGGTTTAAAAATAGGAAAACGCAGTTGAGTAACCAATACGTGATAATTACACAAAAACAGGAATTCGTTATACAATCACGGAAAAATGCGGAAATTCGTGATAATTTCACGAAAAAAGAATTAAAAAAAATACGTGACTATCACAAAACCTTGTGAGACTGGGTAGACCTTTTTGACAATGTCTTTCATTCTTTTCGCGGAAACAAAATGCAGTCTTTGGGACAGTCATAAGCCTCCTGGTTTGCATCAAAAATATCTAAAAATGTGTTTTGAAAACAAACGAAGGACTTGGTGGTTTAGAACGACACAGGGGTAAGTGATTTATGATAAAATTTTAATTTTGGAGTGAACTAATCCTTTAATAGTTTGAAAGTTTCATTTTTAAAGACTTGATATCCTTAGTTTTTAATGTCCACCTTTAAAATGTCACATTTATTATGACTGAAGATCCCAGATATTAAACATGAACAAAATATAACACACCAATCAAAAACATCCGTGTCGGAGAATGACGCGGAAGAAAAGAAATGTTTAATTGCGGTTGTTTTGGCACAGAATGTGTTCTCGTTGCTTCAAGAAATGAAAATTAAATCACTGTCATCACATGGACTATTTTAGCAAAATGTCATTACTGCCTTTTTGAGCTTTGTCTATCGAGGGTCAAAAAGCTCTCGCACTGTAAAAAAAAGTGTTGGTTCAACTTTAAAAAGTAAGTTACCTGTATACTTTAACATTTTGACACAATTTTTGTCAAATTAACTCAAAATTTGAATGCAACGAAGTTATAAAATTTTAAAAGTTGATCCAACAAATTTTTTTTACATTATGTATTCATTAAAATATCTTAATTTGTCTTCCGAAGATGAACAAAGGTCTTATGGGTGTGGGGGAGGAATTCATGACAGAATTGTCATTTTGGCATGAATTAACCCTTTAAGGTAATAACATAAATTTTTATGTAAAACATAGTGGCTGACCCTTACAAAAGTAAACATTTTGAATTTAATCACCCTTCACTTTCTCCATGTCAGAATGTAAGATCTCAGCCTCTTAAGTTTTTGGGTCTCTCTCTCTCTCTCTCTCTCTCTCTCTCTCTCTCTCTCAGGCTCATAGCTCCAGGAGTATTTGAGAACAAACAGAACATCAAAGTCAAATGTTCAACAAAAATAAGGTAAGAGCGAATGCAAACACGCATTCATTTAGCTCGATCTCTCCTTTCTTCCATCTGCCTTTAAAGAATCTGTTTGCTCAGATCAAAAGCTTAACCTTGCGACCGAGGAGAATTCAGTCCCTGAGTTTAATTTCATAAGGCAACTTTGTGTGGTGTCTGAAGGACTGCAGAGGGCACAGCATCAGAGCAGCTTACTCATGCCACATGTTTACAGATTCAACCTAACAAGTCATGGCAGGCTAAGAAAACAACTGCCAATTAGCAACTTTCACAGTGTGTTTCAAATTGAAGCCATGCAGGAACAATGAACGTGCATGTGGTATCAGTGATAGACACAAGCATTGGTCAGATATATGAGGGATAAACTGAATGTTTTTAATAACAGATAACATGGATCTTTGTGATGTATATGTAGGTTTTATCAGGTTAGAATTTCTGGATCTGTAATTTGCTTACTAACAAATAACAGCACGTTTAATGTTTATTTTAAGTATGCGGCAAATTAAATTGGCTTTTTGGCACAAACAGTTAAGTAAGAGGCTCATGTATTCTTTGCTGACTGGAAAATCCCATTTTAGGGTGACCGAATACTCAAATGCTTGCATGCTACAGTAATATGCCTAATGCAATTAGTGGCTAAGCCCTTAATAAGGCAAATGACACATGGAGTATTGAGCAGTGATCTTCAGCTGCTGGAGGTGAAAACCAAATTTACAACATATATTCATCAAACTATTTTTAGGCAGATTTTTTCTTTAATATGCAATTTGTATATTAAAGAAAGTATTTATACTGTATATATTCATGCTTTTACATTCTTTAAAATAATTTTTTATATTAAGACATAATAAGTAATTTTGAACACGGTACAGGGTCCGCCGTGCAGGGGCGTTGCACAAGATCTCGGGCCCTAAGCATAGGCAGTCCTAATGGGCCCCCATGCCCCACCACCATAATATATTCCAGACTTTTCAAGGGCCCTCTCTTTCTTTGGGGCCCTGGTAATCAGTACTGGTTTTACCCCCAGTTTGACGCCCCTGCCGCCGTGTAGAGGAGGTTAACCTAATTACTTACTTTTTAATGGTCCCTTTCAGTTTTGTAGATTAACCAGTTATATAAAGGTATGTGTTAAAGTAAAATTAAAATTTTTGTTTCATTCTGTCAACTACCGGCAACTACCAATTTCTGCAAAATTCTTAATAAAAATGCATTTTTTTATTTACTGAAATTTGAAATGGGGAAACATGGTCAAAAAAAGCAGTATTTTCCGATCTTCAATACTGCAAAGAAAACAAGTTCAAATTAATTTCTCATCACAAAATACTAATGTTTTTACATGGCATTGTTTTGATCTCTCCACTGTGTCTCCGCGTTTGTCACTACATCTCTATGTCACTACACATTGTACGCTACATACTACGCTGAAACATTTCTGGTTAATGCGCATTGGCCACTAACGGAAGCTAGTTATTATAGTATATAAAGTTTTAAATATGGATATTTTTCGTACAAAATTGCATCGATTGCCATCAGAAGGCCTTTATTAACCCCCTGGAGCCGTGTGGATTACTTCTGTGAAGGATGGACGCTTTTTTTCAGTTATAAAGCTTGGAAAAGCCAGGATATTTACTAAAAGAACTCAAATTGTATTCATGTGAAAGATAATGAATATATGAATCTCGGATGATTTGAGGGTGAGTAAATCCTGGGGTAATGTTAATTTTATGCTGAACTATCCCTTTAAGAAATTATTTATTATATTTACATTTAAGCATATGGGAGTTGCTTTTATCCAAAGCAACCTAAAGTACATTCAGTTCGTACATTTGTGTTCCCTTGGTATCAAACTAATGACCTTTGCTGCTAACACAATGCTCTAAAATTGGGCTCAAACTTCAGGACAAAATTATTAATAGAATTTGTTACATTTATAATTAATATAATAATTTGCTGTGCTAAAAATATTTTGAATTGAATCTAAAACATTTTTACAATAATATCAGAAAGTAGCATAACAACTACTGTAATATACATAATGTAGCTCTGCTGTGTCGAAGGGGAGGATTTTCAGTGAATAGCATTTTAAAGGGGACATTCCATGAAAATCAGACTTTTTCCGTGTTTAAGTGCTATAATCGGGTCCCCAGTGCTTCTACCAACCCAGAAAACATGAAAAATAGCAACCCATTTAACTTTGTTTTGGTAAGGCTCTCTCTGCAAGCATGTGAATATATAGGTCATTAGGATTTCGCTCCCCCCATGACGTAGGTAGGGGATCTTATTATAATGATACCGCCCCTTCATCTGCGCTATCCAGCCATGACGCGGCCTCGAGTGCAAGAGTCAGAGAGAAAGAATGACTGACAGCACGACGCGTTTGTATTCCCTCAAACACAAACAGGAGCCTACAATCTTATAACTTGTACTTTTAATAATCTTTCTAAAGGTTGAATTAACGTTCTAAAGGATTAACCTTAATTTAGTGAAAGAGAGAGAGCGAGTGAGCGAGAGAGAGCGAGTGAGCGAACGAACGAGAGAGAGCAACGCGACGGTTCGCTTTCAATGTTGTTTAACTCTTTCCCCGCCATTGACGAGATTTCTCGTCAATTAAGAGAAAACGCTTCCCCGCCAATGACGAGATATTCCGTCTTTCCGCAATACCGCTATTATCCACCAGGTGGCGCCCTTCCGCAACTTTTTAAAACCGGAAGTATTTCCCTATGCCAAGCTGCTGCATGTCCGTGTCTGTTTTAAAGATCGCTCTGAATGGGATCTCTATGAAAAGTCCGTCATAAAAATTGAGTTATTTCTGCTTTTTGCTCAAAATATGGTGTTTTTGCAAAAACCTACCCATATTCAAAAGCTGATTGCAAAAGAACCACTAAAGGTAGGATGAAACGGTTTTTTTTGTTTGAAAGCAGAGGGTCTGCTCTTTCATTTGGTATATTGTATGTTTATATATTTAAAGAAGAACATTTTCTGGAAGGCATTAAACTTTGGTGAAAATCATGAAAAACGCTGGCGCTGGCTGGCAACTTTTTTTAAAAACGCTGGCGGTGAAAGAGTTAATATGTTTCTCTGAAGTTTATATGAATGAACACGAGGATTAATGCACTGCACGAGACAGAGTGAGAGAACAACGCGTATTCACTATCATAACACAATAAGCATAAATATGTTGTTTAATGTTTCTCTCAAGTTTCAAATGAATACAAGTAGAGAGACTGACAGAAATGCGAATGTGTTCAATATGTACACAATAAACTTAAACATGTCATTTGATCTGTTTCTCTAAAGTTTAAGCATTAAAGGTGTTGTTTTATTACAGATCATTTAAATGTGCTCGTGTGGTTTGGTCAAAAAGTAAAGTGTTTTTTATTGTAACATGCTGAAAATCATTGTGCATGTTTCTGGCAACACGAGACCTTAAAGTCTTTATTTTTATTCCACAATGTTCCCCATCTGCTGATAAACATGAATTTAGTATGCATGAAACAGATGATTTACTTTTTAAACTTGTTCATATATATAATGCTGAACATAACTTACTAACTTCTTTCGTGAGAATATCTCCCTGATGCTCTGTCATGTCTACAGCGCGAGCGCTTGACTCCGCCCACCTGAGCAGCTCATTTGGATTTAAAGGGATACACACAAAAACGGTGCATTTTTGCTCAGACCCATAAAGTGCCTATTTTAACATGCCACAATAAATTACCTATAGGGTATTTTGAGCTAAAACTTCACATAATGTACTCTGGGGACATCAAAGATTTTTTTTAATATCTTAAAAACGTCTTGTGGAATGTCCCCTTTAAATAAGGCTTGTATCTCACACAAAGCTATCATATGATTTTAGAAGACTTAAATTAAAGAGTTAGGGGCCAATCACACCAAACGTGTTTAGCCTAGCCCCATTCATGTAGGATCCAAACAGGGATGAATTTAGAAGCCACCAAACACTTCCATGTTTTCCCGATTTAAAGACTGTTACATGAGTAGTTACACCAGTAAGTATGATGGTACAAAAAAAACTGGCAAGTTTTTAAGCAAAAAAATGAGACCTATATTGTATGGTGGAAGAGCACTTAGTTTGCAGCACTTCAACCTCGGGTGCAGTAATATTGACGAAAGTTTGAGCGAGAGTGGGAGTAGTCAGGAGTGATGATGTTGCGTGCCGAGGTCAAAGTAAAGCAAACTAAGTGCTCCTCTTCTCATTTTTACCCGCTTAAAAAATCGGCACGTTTTATTTTGTGTCTCCATACTTACTCGTGTAACTACTCATGTAACAGTCTTTAAATAGGGAAAACTAGGAAGAGTTTGATGGCTTCTAAATTCATCCCTGTTTGGATCCTAAGGAATAAATGTGGCTAGGCTAAATGCTAACACATTCACAACGTGCTGTACAAAGATTAAGTGCACGCATTGAAAAAAGATACAGGTAGGTATGTATTAATTCATCTAATTTGAGGTAAAAACATAGTAAAATATTGAAAAACGGTTTTCCTTTAAAGAAGCACTCAGAGTGGAGAAGCGCCCGACATCATTCGCGTTTTTCCATTGTCCAATCGAATGAGGGGAGAGGCGGGCCTTCCTTTGTTGGAATGATGGCAGTTTACAGTTGTTTGGAACAACCTGAGACTCCACTCACTCACTGTCTCCTGTGTGTTTGTGCACCTTTCACCCTCGATCAAGGTCAGAGCAAGCGTCCTCTTTTTAAAGTTTCTGCTAATATGACAGTTAACAGCAAAAGAGCGCTCATGCTTCAGTATTTGATTGACAGGACAGCTGCCTCTGGTTGCCTAGCAATATAAAAAGCTGCACTGCACTGCTCTTTATTAAAGTGACCAACAAAAAGACAGTGTGGCGTTTCCAAGCGTTTAAATCGTGATTGGCCCCTTATAGGGACTACTTTTATGGAGCCCATACACACATTCTCTATCCTATTTGATTGATGTAGGGTCTATGTTGGACTTAAAAATATATGATACATTAATTATACATTATTTATTCAGTTATTTAGTATAAATCTACAACATTTCCACCAGAATATCATAACCACAGGCACAGTTAGTTCTGGTTGTCCAACGATGCACAAATTAGATGTAAATAAATAATACATTATAAAAATGTGCAGTCTTACAGAACTCTTCTCTATTTGTAAAGTGTAAACAAAAACACACTGTTAGCATCTGTAGTAGCAAGAGGGCATGTTTGGCTGGCAGTCTCATTTAAACAGTCGTCCCGTCACATGATCTGTCACAAAGTTTCCCGCCCCGGGCAAACTGAGATGATGCCTTTTTTAATTTCCCCCCAACACCGATCACTCACTAAATAAATCAATACCGCAAACAATTGTGAGATTGGTGTCTAAATAGCAATCGTAGCCAGAAGCGAGAGCTAATCTATGGGAGTCATCTAGAAAAAAGGAAAGAGAAATGAAACATGCTATAATAGTTACTAAATGTTACTGAATGAACCCTGTATGTTATGGACTCAACTCCCCAAAACTAGAAACAAGACCCAGCTAATGCATAACAGAAGGGATGTTAAATGTTTTATAAATTATATCCATGTATATCCTTGTTGTTTTGGCCATGCCTATTTGAATTAAAGTCTTGAGCGTACCTGAACCTAAAAACTTATGAGCTGATGCAAATAGAATAATCATAGAGTAGATTTTATGAGGACTAGAGGGCAAACGCACACACACGTGTGCACATATACTGTCCTGCTTTATGAGCCATCTTAAACCCATTTAAATGACAGCAGTAAAGAAAAGCAATTATTACTAGAAAAACCCTTTACTGTTCAGTGAAGTAGCACCATTGTGCTCATAATCCACTTCGGTGTGTGCGTCTCCGCAGACACACGTGGGCAAATTATGGCATCAGTACTGTAATATAGCACAAAAGATGTGAAACAACATGTCACAAGCATCTCGGCTCAATGATTACACTGGTGGGATTTCAGCTTACTTCACTACGGGCTTTGAAATCGGTCCGATTTTTTACGGGGCCGAGACGATGATCATCTGCTCACTAGAGCGTGAGGTACGATTGCTTTCCTAAACCATTTCTCTGGATGTCCTATCACAAAGAAGTGATGAAATAGTTGTCAATCAAATCTTCTATATCTGAAATGTCTCAACTGGGCAGATAAACATCAAAGATGGCCAATTCGATATTCTTTAGGTTTGTGGTTTAATTCTGTCACTGAAATTACTCCTTTGTCATTCCAAATGTGACTTTTTTTCTACTGAAGCAAGGAAGTCATACAGATTTGAAACAACAAGGTGAGTAAATGATCACATGGCAACCCGCCACCGTACCAAACCTTCTAATCCAACAGAAGAAAATATAAATACAACCTTTTGAGCTTGTAAAATAATGGCATAATCAATGCACCTGCTATACAATGTATACACATTGAGAAAATGTCATATGCAACTGTATAACTAAAATCAATAAAGCCGTCTACATTGCAGGTGCGCAGTGTTGTAAAGCAGTTTAGACAGCTTTGTCGATTTTAATGAGAGTGATGTAAATGTGTCACCAAGTTGCTGAACTAAAAACGTTTCGCAGACAGCAATAGACTTTGGGGCAGATCCACACCGCATCCATGCCGGAACTGCAGGCTTCGAAGCGGATCTGGTCCCAGAATCTAATCCTATCTTGGTTTAATTTAAAACAAATTTCTGCCCACTCTGGATCCGTTAACCATCCACAAAACCTGCCAGATCCATCACTGCTTCTGATTTCAGGACTTGGACAGATGACAAATTAAACACTGGCCGCAAACCAATTCTCTAGGATTCCTTCTCACTGATGCTCTGAAAATAAAATGAGCAATTGTGAAACTATAGTAACCAATAATCTAAAGCTCAAAAGGAAAGTATGTGTGATATTAGGGAGATAGAGAGAAAGGGGTGAACAATGCTCTCTGCACATCAGTGTCCAAACCTCTCCGCTGGCCGCCTCCTCTCGCTGTTGTGTAGGTCCGTAACAACATGCTGTTTCTAAAATTAACTAAACCGCTGCCTGCTGTCTGCCTTAATGCAAATAAACCGACTGCCCACTTGCAGAAAACACGCAAAACAAATGGACAGCATTGTTCGCTGTATTACAATCTCATTTGGTGACACAACGTTTATGGACTTACATTTGCAAAGCTAATTGCTAAAGCAGCAAGCGCTGCCACAGGAGCTTAGTGGTGCTCTCTCTGTCTCTCTCGCTCTCATTTACTTTTTTCTCGTGGTGCCAGGGGAGGTAAATATAACTAAATAAAAAAGAGGAAATATACACACACAAATCACATTTTATACATATTATTAAAGTATGATCGCCAAATTTTTCAGTGGGCCAGACGTTTTACTGCAGGCTTTTAAAATAAAACTATTTATTCAATAAACTAACCAACTTGGTATGTCTTGAAACATTTATATTAAAACTTACTCCCTATGTATAAAAATTTACAGGATTTTTACTCATGCAACCGTTCTGCAACCCTTGCAGGAATACATGGCAAAAAATTACTTTCTAACATAGTATTTTTGTCAAAAATGTACAAATTCTTAAATCAAGATATATTTTCTTGATGAGCAAAATAACCAAGTAAAATAAATAGTTTTTAGACAAAAAAATATATTAAATGTAAGTGAATTTGTGCATAAATCAAGCAAACAAAAAATGGTATAAGATTTTTTTTATTAAGTTCACGAAATAAATCAAGAAAAAATCGAGAAAAAGTTTCTTACCCCATTTGCAGATTATTGATATTATTTTGCTTGTTTTATGCAAAATTCACTTAAATTTTATATTTTTTGGTGTAACCGTGGGTTTACACCAGTCTAGTCTACCACGTCTAGTTTGCCGCTTAAACATTTTGAATGCATTCGCGCGTCTAGAGCGAAGTAGACAGTCGCGAAATCCACTTCTTGTGGGAGGGGCAAGTTCTATGCGGTTGTCTGTTTGCAATATGGCTGATGTTGATCATGCATTCATCAAGAGAGTTACCGGTTTGTATTTGGTCACCGTATTATAGGGGGAAAATAGTTAAAAAAACGGCAGGAATGCTGCGGGTCGATAAACGTCTTGTGAATCAAAAGTGAAATGTGTAACTTACCAGGTTGCCCAGTGTCCTCACTGACACTCTTACAAGCGAGGTCCTTTTTATTCTTTTCTCTATAGAAATAAGAACTTGTGTCGTATAGCTCCGGGTGACCGCTTACGAACAATATCGAGGGTTCCTTCATGTTGAATGAGTGATTCCGGGCGGGGCTACCGCCACAGAAGCAAGTAGGCTCCTGATTGGTTAACGCGGCATGAAAATTCGCCAAAGTTTAAAATTTTCAACACGGGTGTCAGATGCACAAATAGCATAATTTGCGTGTATCCCGCGTATCAAGCCAGATGCTCAATTTGCTCCTTTGCCGCGCTTAACGCATCATTTGCGCCGCGAGACCTCCAGACGCATTGACTTAACATTGAAATCACTCGCACTTGACGCCTCTACCACGGCTGGTGTAAACGCAAAATTAAAACTTATTTACTTATTTTCTTGTGTCATTTTGCTCATCAAAAAAAAATTATAATAATAATGTATCTTGATTTAAGAATTTAATTTTAAGAAGTAAAAATACTAGGTAAAAAAAGTTTTTTGTAGTGTAAACAAATAAAAAAGAAAAGAAAATGTACTGCATGTATTAAATATTTATTTTAATACAATTATCTACTTGTTAATTTAGTATTTTACTATTATTTAGTATTTTAATTAGTATTTTTACTTTCTGTAGTTCCTGTAGCTCAACATAGAGCGTTGCATTAAAAGTGAAAAATGTCATGGGTTTGATCCCAGGGAACACACAAATTAATTGTATGGGTTGTACATCGCATTGGATTATAGCATCTTCTAAATGAATAAATCTAAATGTATATGCTCGGGTTATGTTTTAAAACTTATAAAGGTTACCTCTAAGGGAACAGACAGAATCACAGTTCTCTGAATTAAGGGTTTAAATAAAGACTTTGAACACTCTCCCATCTTCCATTGTTCAAGCAAACAGTTAGTCCCACCCCAAACTTCCTTTATTGGTTGAGTCAGAGCTGTTATATCCGGCACAGTCGCTTTGCTCAGACACTTTGCAGTTCCAGTTGTTGCCACTAGTAGTGAATAAATGACACACTTCAACTTGAAAATGAATTTGTTTACACAAAATATGCATGCATTGGCCAAGTCTCGCATTGACAAAACCCTTTGAGCGGGCAATATGAGCAATAGTGTTTTGTTGAATACTTCTAAAAGGATTTGAGAGAGGAACGTGGCGCGCGTCCAGAAGAGGGCTTTAGAAAATCTATCAATTTGCAAACACACTTAGCGTGGCTACGGCGGCGAGTCTCCTTCGACACAAACCAAAAGAAATCTTCTGCCTCTCTATACTTCACCAAAGCACCCCACTTGTGATGTAATTTCCTTCCCTCCATGAGCTCTCTTTCACTCGCTCTCCGTCGCTATCGAGCCGAACGAACAGAGGCAGAGAAAGCCAATTCCAGCAGTGACAGAAAACTGCCCACTCGTCCACATAAAATTAGAAAAGCGGTTCGTGTTTTTATCGTACAGATTTCGCTGGGTTTTATTGCTAAATACTAAAGCACTGCAGGCTGGTCATGCTTTAAGCTACTAAAAGGGAAAAAAGTTAAGCTTCCACGTTGGCCGGCCCAGATATCGGCTATAAGCTGACAAGTAATTAAACCGGCATATCTGTAACAACTGTCACCTCTTATTTCTGTGGAGTCTGGACGTAAACCAACAGCAAGAAAGCAGAAAAAAGGAGTTAGGGAGGAGAGAAGGAGAAAAGAGGAGGATAAATGAGCGAGAGACTTCAGCATCGTCCGCAGAATGATTTAGCAGACTTGAGCATTTATGGGATTGTCTGAGATATGGACATGGCCAGAAATGCTTTTCCCAATTAATAGGAGGCTGATGGATATCATATAAGGTATACAACACTTTTAAGGCAGACGGGCATACAATGCATGTGAATGCTTTAGAGGTGCTGCTGTTTTCGGCCACTGGTGATGTCACCAAAGCAGTAAAGAGAGTCTAACATGGCTCAGAATGGCATGCAGAAGACACGCAGCCTTGTCCTGTACTTCCTTTGACACGGACCGCAACCACAGAAACATATAGGATGTGCTAGGTAAAAACAACAACAACATTGTTTACAACCAAACAAACAAAAGTTCAGTGAGTAACACTGACAGCAGTGTCACTGGGGTCTAGATGGTGACCCCACTGCAGAAAAGAAATATAAATCAACAGGGTTTCTATTTATAGGGTTTCTATTTTTTTAGTTGACAGGTTTAGCGCATGACAGAAAACGTATCTATGTGAAAATTAAGTTGTAGTTTTTAATTGATGTCGATATGTCATCTGAAAACTTGAATATTGTAAGATTTTTTTTTTTTTTTGATAGGCGTCTCTGCTGCAACATACATAGTGCAAAACATGTTGACCAATAGAGGGGCATGTCGTCACACTACGGGGTAAGTTGTCACATTATTTAACTGCAAATAGATACCCTATTGTGGGCTTTTTAGCTAAATTTAAACAACAGAATGTAAAAAAAAAACATAAAATGTGAAAGTTACAATAAACAATTGGTTGTCCAACAGAATTTTGTTTGTAAAAATAAAGTGATACTAAAAAGTGGCAATATTATGAGCCAACCTATTTTAACTTAAAGGAATAGATCACCCCCCCAAAAATGAACATTTTCTATTCGTTAACTCTTATTTTGTAATAAACCTGTATTCTGTTAAACACAAAATAAGTTATTTTGAGAAATTATGGTAGGCACACAGATGACGTATAGCATAGAATTGACTTATAGTAATTGTTTATCCTACTATGGAAGTCGATGGGTACCGTAAACTGCAGTGCCGGAGTGGGACTCATTTTCACACTTACTATATTAAATAATATCATTAAATCCTCAGTAGTATGTTTCCAATGGTGCACTGTTCTCTGCAGCTTTGCAATTCATTGTATTTTTCAAATATATCATTTCCAATTCACCGCAAATACGGAAGCCTAAAACATTATGACTTTTTGCATAATCGTGCAGCCCTACCATAAGGTATTTTTATATTATTCAATTTAGGGAACTATGTGTTTGTGTTTTCCCCTATTTTTCTATGAAAAAAATGGTGGGTCTTTAGATTATCTGTTGGGTTGAAAAAGTTTGCAGTATACAGGGGAAACATAACAAAATAAAAATCGTTGTCTTGATTTGAAGTACTTAGTATATTGATAGTATCTATTATATAGTACTACGTAGGAGGATTAAGGCCAAGCTAAAATAAAAAATAAAACCATCTAGAGATTAAAGTCATTAAAATGCAAGAATTAAGTCATTATTTAACAAGATAAAAGTCAGAATAAATATAATTTCGTTATTTAACGAAAAATAAAAATTATCCATGAAAACCAAAAAACCATGATAACTGTAGTAAAACCGTGGTAACCACAAAATAACCATGGTTTTGACAATCATGGTTTTCAATTACCATAGTTAAAGGATGGTTAGTGTAAAACCATGGTTTTTCTAATAGTAATCAATAAAGCAAAAAAACATGGTTACTATACTTTTACCAAATTAAAACCATGGGTAATTTTCGTAAAGGTTTACCCTACCCAATAAACAAAACCCTTTATTCACTACGATATTCTGTTCATTGCATGCCTGTTTTATTAAGGTGTGCGCTGAATTTTGTTCATTCACATTATCTCCCCCATATTGTCTTTTATATGAGGGAGATTCCATAAAATTGCCTTTCTAAGCGCATATCCTTCATATTGTTTTATTAATAAACAGGTATGTATTTTGGTATCTGCTTTGCAGATCTGCAACTTTATTCTCGTAAAATAACGACTTTATTCTGGTTAAATAATGACTTTATCCTCGAAATTATATTTATTCTGACTTTTATCTCGTTAAATAATGACTTTATTCTCGCATTTTAATGACTTTAATCTCGAGATGGTTTTATTTTTTTATTTTAGCTTGCCCCTAATACTCCTTCGTAGTATACTCTATAGAATTAGCTCTCAAGGTATTTTTTCTAGGACTTTTCCCTCCTGACTAAAAAGCTGGGAGTTTTTTTCTCCAAGGAGATTTTTTTCAATCCCTAGGGAGCAGGGCTGGAGTGGGGTCACTTTTTGGCCCGGGAGTTACTGGATGAAGACCGGCCGACTTTTTTCATGTCTTTTTTCACATGTAACAGTCCCTGCAACACCAGCTCAACCGAACAGTGCCAAAGCACCATACTGTAGAAAACAGCAGCACGTTAAGTCAATGATTACAATGAAATTTATTACATATGTAAAAGAAAACACACCATAAGCATACAGCGCTACATATGTGACCCTGGACCACAAAACCGGCGTAAGTCGCACATTTTAACCAAATGCTTTCAAGAAGTGGTGGGGACAAAATCAGCCATTTCAAAAAGTGGTGGGGACATGTCCCCAGCGTCCCCAGTGTAAATGACACCTATGGGAACCTGTGTAGTGTTATTTAAGAGAAGATAGACTCACTAACGTGACAAATGTAAAAAAAACTTGACCGGCCCAAAAGTTAAGCGGCTCACCGGGAATTCTCCCGGTTCTCCCGATTACCCACCCCGGGCCTGCTAGGAAGTCAGATGACATTGGCTAAACTACCCTCTTACATTATTACTATGCTCTCTAGTAAGGTTTAATCTTAGCCGCTGTACCTTTTCTGTGTTTTCTCTTTCTGTTTTTTAATGTAAAGCTGCTTTGAAACAATTAAACAATTGTGAAAAGCACTAGATAATTTAAATTTAATTGAACATTGTCAAGTAACATAATGTAGGCCTACTTTGTGTCAAACAATAACACATATATAATGAACTTTCAAAATTAAGTTTTTTAATTTTAGTTTTACTTGAGAAAACATAATTTTCATCTGAAACTTACTTTTTTCTAATATTCTGAGATATTTTTTCTCAGATAGATTTTTGTTACTCTTGCAAAAAAATATAATGATGATTCATAGTTGATTCATTTTTACATCTATGATTTAGATTTTAAAGAATTACGATTTGTGGATCCTTTTCCTTTAGAGACCATTCACATCATGTCAAGATCAAGTTTATTTTAAACGCACTTAAATATAGTCACGTCTGAAACAAAACTCGTGCTCACAGCAAGTGGGACTGGTAGCAAAGGCAGACAGTGAGCACTTTGAAAAGCAGAAGAAACGGCGCGTCCCACGTTTTCCATGCGTTTTAGATGTTCGGACTCTAAAGCAAGAATTCTTACAAAATCCGGTCGGGACACAATCAACTTGGGCATAAAGAGGTGGGGACATCTCCCATCCACAAATTACTCGAATGGGGCTGCTGTGAGTGCAGGCAGCCTAGGAACAGCAACCTTCAACCCGGTGGCATGACAACACCGGCCATAGCCAAAAAATAAAAATAAATAAATTGTCCGGCCCACCGGGAGTAGAACTTCCTGTGACTCCCGATTAGCCAATCCAGGCCTGGTAAACTGCCTGTATGACGTTGAGTAAATAATGACCAAAATGTTATTTTGGGTGAACTATTCCTGTTTTAAACCAACATTCAAAAGTTTGTCTTAAAAAAGCACAATAATTTTATTATTATTAACTCAAAACCTTGTAGTAACCTGGAGACATAAAAACGGAGCCCCTGCGACAACAAATCCTGTTCTCCCCTACATCTAATGTATATTTATAATTTCCATTTCAGATGTTCTCTGATATTCTCCTACAAAATCTTTAGTAGAGAAGATCCGGATAAAAAAGGGAACAACAAAGTCTGTCAGTCACAATAAAGCGACGACACAAGTCACAGATACTTCACAAAACACCGGAGTTCAACTAAACGCAGAATTCCAGAAACAACACAAGTAAATAGCAGTTAATTACAAACGAGAGCGTGTCGGGGCCACGGGAGACCCGCTGGCATGAATATCAATCAGACCTCCGGGGCTCTCACCTGCTTACCCACGGGCCTGAACACAAACGCTAGGCAAGTTTCAAAAACAAGCCTCTGTACACACCAGCTTATAGGATTACAAAGATTTAAAATGAGAGAGAAGTGAGATTGACAGGGCAGCACATGCACGAGGTTGGCATCTGCATTAGAAAGCCTCTTCACCCCTGGAGGTCTGATTGAAGGACGCATTTGATAGATATAGATTTACGCTAGATCAGGTTGTCGCCAACTAATTCATCATGTCGATTTCAAGAAAGACAGATCGGTAGGTACACACAAATTAAGCGAGAATTAAGCGGCACTTGAAGAACATGATCTGATCTAATCTATTATCATTATGTGACAGAGAAAAACTTGTAAAATTGCTTGAAATAGCTTCAGCGGCATGTCATCACATTGCTCCAATAATTCGACTGATCTCCAAATGTTTATTTATTCACACTGTTAAGTAGGGAGGAAACTATCTGTGTCTAGCGTGATTAATTTACTGCCATTTCAAGAGTTACGCATTTCTTCGCAACATGAGATTACTACGCCGTTAATGCGAAACTCGCCCCGCACGTCTCTCACGGCTACGGCAATGAAACGGAAAATAATCGTTTGTAATTCAATGGAGCAATCTTGACTCATTTAGTTGTGCTAAGGGCTGAGGCGTACAGACAAAGCACACGGCGTAACACCGCCGAGCTCATTATGCCTGCTTTAAAACTATTTGCAATTCAAGGCCATACAGAGTGGTGGGGAGAGGCAGGCGCGCGCCCGCCTTCAAAGACGACGGCCAGGAGTGACCCTACAGCCCATTTCTGGGGTCAAATCCCTGATGAGGACTGGTGAGACCCAATTAAAATAAATTTGAAAACAATCTAACTGCAGGCGGCTCCTGCCAGCGCTTACAGAACATCCGTGCCGCCGTGACCCCGAGCTAACATGATATTTCTGCAAATTGCTAAATAGTTTGGCAGGAGGTGGTGGCACACGGCTAAGGTAAATGACAGGCCACAAGAGTAATTACAACCGAGGTGCGAAAAACTATTTTACCATTTTGTGTGTGTTGCGAATCATGCAAAAGTTCCCTATTCCTGTGAATGCACTAAAAATGTAAATGTAGTTTCTTATAGAAAATGTAACCTCTTACTAAATCATACTAATCTTTATCGGTCACTTAGGGGGTAAATATTCTGATCTGGTCATTGGTTCACAAATAGTACATATGTGTGTGTGCAGTGCCTGTTCTCTTGTACATTTAAGAGTATTTCGATAAAACACAAAGTACAACACAAAACACAAATGTGCAATTTCCGCACCTGTAAATATGTTTTATAAAAATAAAATAAATGTGCCGAGGTCGATTTCATTATGTGACCCGTACACAAATCACAACAAAAACGGTGCCCGATAATTTCACTACGATCATTCACACTTTGCTGTGTCTCAATAAGAAAAACAGAGTCTGAGGTTGGGAGCGGGCTGCTGGTGCACCTTATCAGTAGCAGACTGATTTTGACTGGGCTGACAGTGACACAAGTAATCCATCATGTCATCATCAGCACTGACGGATGTAGCAGCGTCATCCGAGCGCCAGCGTTCCGAGACAACGACATCGGGGGCAGGAGGCAAAGTAACACTTAACCTCCGATCGCCACCCGCCTCATCTGCCTGTGCGTCACCATCCGTACACCCGCTTGCCCGCCATCGAGCCCGCTCTGCTTGACAGCAAATCCATGGAACGTTCGCGATCTCCAATCACGACAAGCTAACCCTGCAATCATAACAGACTGAGAGAGAGGCCACCTGATACAGCGCTGTAATCCAAAGGGGTCAGGTACTACATCTGTAGGGTGCATGGAAATGTTAATAACTAATGCCACTCTGTTTGATGGGAAAAGTAAAACAAGGCATGGCCATTGCTGTGGTGGCAGTTGCACATGTACAGTTGTTAAAATCCACCTTAAATGGGCCCTTCAACCGAATCGGTGACATTTGCATGTTGTAAGTTTATTTAACACTAAATCTAATAAAACACATTTTTTACTTTTTAAAATAAGTATTGGTCAATCTAGGGTAACTAGTTTATTTTAATACTAAAATGGAGTCATTTTGGTAACAGAACTGAAAGTAACAGTAATTCGTATTGATAAGGTAGTAAAGAAGATATTAACTCCTGTCAGCATTGCATTGTGAACTAATCTTCAAAACATGGTAAGGAGCGTCACATTTCCAGCTGACGACAGAGGAATTCAGGCCAATCACAACGTACTGATAAGATGGCCAATCAGGGACACAGCATTTTTTAGATCGATGAGCTTTGTACAAAATCAGAGCGTTTGAGGAAGGCAGGATATCTGGAGCTACAAAAATGGACGGTATGTGAAAAATATATATTTATTTGTAGCCATAAACCACGCAAACACCTTTAACCTTGTTTTTTAAAAACGAAATAGGTGTTCTTAAATGTTTTAAATTGTATTGTTTTAATTTGGTGTTAGGGCACTTTGTTTAATAATAAAATGTATTTTAGCGTTTATTTTCGTGCATTTGTATACATTTAGGGGTGGTTTCCCAGACAGGGATTAGACTAATCCTAGACTAAAATAAATGTAAAAGCTGCCCAGACTGAAAACAACTTGCACTGACATATCTTAAAGGATTAGTCCACTTTCTTTAAAAAATCCAGATCATTTACTCACCACCATGTCATCCAAAATGTTGATGTCTTTCTTTGTTCAGTCGAGAAGAAAATATGTTTTTTAAAAAAAAAAACATTCCAGGATTTTTCTCATTTCAATGGATTCTAATGGACCCCAACACTTAACATTTTTTTAAAACTGAGTTTTAAAAGACTCTGAATGATCCCAAACATAAGGGTCTTATCTAGCGAAACGATTGTCATTTTTGACAAGAAAAATAAAAATATGCACTTTTAAAGGTGCTCTCCGTAAGTTGAGAAATTTCTAACCGTTACTGACACCAGTGGCCGTTATAGAAACTGCAGCCAGTCTCATGCTCGTTCTCGGTGGGCACACTCGTACGAGCACGACCACAACAACCAGAGTTGCCGTAGCAACCACAGACAGCTCATTGATATTCACCAGCATGTTTACAAATGTAAGAAAAGTTACAGTACTGTAAGGTTATTGTTTGACAGACCATATTTTAGCAAAATGTTGCAGTGCTACTTTATATTTTCAACAGAAGTCTACTTCTAAAAGTTTTGTAACACGACACTGTAAAACACACTCCCGACACTCACAATCTTAATTCACTCGTGCTCTGAATAAAGATAATTCAAGAAAGTAACTTTTGAAACGGTCCTGTGCTACATGCTATCGTCAGCATTACACCACAAAATAAATGCTATCGTTAGCATTACACCACAAAAACAATAACATAATATATTACAGATGCCCTGTAACTATGTCTTACCTTTGCAGTAAAAAGGAAACCTGCTCAAGGTCTGTTTTCATACCCAGCGCTGACCGGAGCTCTCTCCAAGAATCAAATGCCAATCCGATGTTTACTCTTGTCTTTTCCCCGACGCCGGTTACGCACTATTTTGGCCGCACTAGATAAGGATTTTTTTTTAACTTACGAGGAGTTTCCGTGAGTGTCTGGATTGTGCTGGAAGTTGGTTGCTTCTTTCCGTCTACAGAGTCCATTTGAAACATGCTAGCGATTGCCGCTGTTTACTAATGACGCTGTACGCGTCTATATGGAACGCCCAGGTAGACGAGCATGCGCATGACGTCACATTTTGAATTTCGCGCCAATTCGGACCCGACTTTTCCACACAGAAAAGAGCCTACAGGCTGATAGAGACAACCGTGGAGGACACTCAAGGTGTCATTCTTTCTATTACATTATGGTTGCCTCATAAATATACAAATGAAAACTCTATCTTAAAGATTTTTTTAAGTAATAACTTACATTCAGCCCCTTTAAACCACAACTTCTCATCTAGCTCTGGTCCTGTTATGCACCAGCACGACCTTACGTAATACGTCATCACATCAAGAGGTCACAGATGATGTATGCGAAACTACACCCCAGTGTTTACAAGTGTGGAGAAAGAGGACCGTTCCGACGTTGTTGTATGTGGAATGATACTAATGAATGTCTTTGTTTCAGTTTATTGTTTAAAATGGTCCGCAAGTGTGCGTTTCATATATGTAACACGTGACCATTCGACGCAATTACGTGAGGTCGCACTGGCGCTTCACAGGACCGGAGATAGACAAGAAGTTATCGTTTAAAAGTGCATATTTTTTATTTATCTTTTCGCTATATAAGACACTTATGCCTGTTTTTTTTTTTGTTTTAAAGAAAAAAATAATCCTTTAAAATACATCAGTGCTTTTTGTTTTGCCTTAAAATGCACACATGTAATGTTTTTAGTGAGGCACGTTTGTTAAAACTAGTTATATTTCCTAATTAAACTAAGGCCTAGTCCTGTCTTAAAATAATCCCTGTCTGGGAAACCACCCCATAATGGGAAAGAAATGGCATTGATTCAGCCCAATTTCCCCCGACTATGGGCCAGATCCGTGCTGAATGCAGCAGTTCCGGTGCGAATCTGGTGCTGATCCGGCACTGAATCATTTGCTGTCTGGAAAGTTTTTGGAAACACTGTGTGCTAAAGGAACATGTCATAAAACTTATTGAATAGTAAACATTAAATCGATTTTTACGCACTCAGAGAAAATAAATGTGGCAAACTCAGTTTACTAAACTTTGTTAAGAGTTATAATAGATCCATAATGTGCATTCGAGGACTGTCTGTCAGTGAAAACTATGTGGGGTGCCCCCATTATAATATATAAAGGAACCATTGCAAAATGTATTTATCTCATGACTCTCATACATTGTAAAGTCATTGAAAATACACTGGCTTACTCACTGTGCTTATTTCTCTCGTTCACCTCACCAACAGCATTATGGGATAAAAAACAAAGAATCAGCTAATCTGCTCTAGAAGGATTAATCAAAACCAGAGTGTGTTTCAGCATAATAGTCGAAACTTTTTCACTCTTTCTCATTCATTTGAAGCAATATATGGGTCGCAGAAGTGGGAAAAGTAGCTTTAGTCTTTGAAAAATAATCTGTCATAGAGGTTTAGAGGAGGTGATAAAAATCAATAGCCTGAATAGAAAATTGCCTGGAAGGCCTCACAACAGTTGCGAGATAAGAGAAAAGATTAAGCGAGCTGTTTTCTGTTCTCTCTTTCTCCCCCTCCTCCTTCCCTCCATTGTTTTCAGAAGAATTTCACTCTTGCCAGTATGCGGTGTTGGGTTGTTAATAGGCCAGCGGTTAATTTCTAGGTCCGCGTGTCAATCTTTTGTCACTACTGGTGTCCTGTGGCAAACTCGGGGGCGGAAACAAAGGCCCCCTGAAAACAGGCGATCGATATGCTGAAAGGGAGATGTTATCTACAGACAGAGGCTGCTGAGTTTGGTAAGGTCTGTGTTTTGCATGTTCATCAGGGCGAGGCCTGCCTGCCTGCCTGCCAGCCGCTGGTGACCCCAATATGCTCTCCACAGACCTGTTTGAGATGAGATAAAGTTTCAGGCCTGACGTTGAGAAGGGCTTAAAAACAACAACATGAAAAAGAAACGTTACATTTTGAAATGAGGCAACGAGATGTAAGACAACCGTGCACCTTGTCACCCTCAACCTTGCCAACGGTCCCTCATGGCAGAGCTGTGGGAACTGCGTGTTACGATGGCAACTTTCTAGTCTCTCGACTGGAATGGAAAAACAAATGTGCTACATAAAAAGCAACGAAACAAACCGGTACAAAATTCAAACAAATCATTCGGAGTGCACTGTATAAAAACGAACAGAGGACTGTTTAATTATTTAAGGCATTTGCATATTCAGCATGATTATACAGAGCAAAAACATGATGAATTTTGGGAGCAAAATGTGATTTGTTATGTATACAAAAAATTGTTTGTGTCATACAAATGAAGATATTTTTACTGTTCTGTTTATTTTATTGGTGAGCTGTCAGACACAAACATTCTGATCTGAGAGATCTGTGAAGACTTTATTCCTGTAAGACATCTAGTAAAAAAGGTTTTGTCATGTGATATTTACTCTATCAGAGAGTGCAAAGTGCAATATGACCCCTCGTTACAACATCATTTTGGACCGTTGGAGATTCTAAAGCCAGTATTTCAATGTATTATTTCAGTTTTGTGCCCGTGTAAGGTGTCTGTTTGTGTAATGTAAAAAGTGAATTTCCAAAGAACTGATACCTGTGATTATTTGCACTTTTAGCACACAGTTCATTAACCCTTAATTGGTCCTTGTGGTCTATATGACCCTAATCAACATTTCATTAGTTAAAAAGTGGTTCCCTCAAGCTCAGATAAATAAAACTTTGTGACTTGTCCTACATCTATCTATACATACACACACACAAAAACCTTGGCATGATTTGGTTGTTCTCAATGTATTTATTTTTTATTAATCTGGTATCTAGGGTCAATATGGCCCCAATTGAAATGGAATGGGAAATGCAAAAAAAAAATATTTTGCACAAATGCAAAGTAGGAAAAACATGGGGGGCAATCGAGACGTTTTGGCTTCACTTTTCAGGGCTTGTGCGGCACGCTGGGTACACACACACACACACACACACACACACACACACACACACACACACACACACACACACACACACACACACACACACACACACACACACACATACACACTAGCATTCAGTCAAATTTCTGTTGTATTTTGTAAAAACAGACATTTCATCAAAATGCATCAAAAACTACAAAAATTCTACTATTTGAAATAATATATATTTTTAATGTGCTTTCTAATGTTTATTTATACATAAATTCACAAATGTATCACTAAAGTAGTGATGTGAGCAGGTGGCCATATCCATTATAACAAATGGCTTTCAATGGCCTCTGCCTGTGAAAGCTAGTTCTTTCTTAAACGGTAATTCCTTTAGGTTTATCTCTAACCAGCAAATGGTATAATTCAACACATAACATCTAGATTAATATCCAGAAAAAAATAAATTTAAATTTAAATAATCATTTAAAGGCCCATTGTGAACTTTATTGAGTTAATTCTTAACAAAAACCCATGTTTTCTTTCAAAAGTATGTGCTCATTCATGTGTAATTACTTCCACCCCACTAATCAAAGTATTCTCGTAAGTGTAGAATCTGCTATTTAAAATGCATACCGTCGAATCGCTCTCTGGCTGAATCCATGTTGTGCCTCCATCTTTGAAATACATTCGCCGACGAGGGACATTCCTGAAATTCAAGCTCCGCCTTTCGCGCTTTCTCTCTACACTCACACTGGCTGCTAGCTGAAGCCTCCGGAGGTTGCATGTGTAGGTGGTATACGTCATCAAGACAGTCTTATTTCAGAATATTAACAATTATAAAGCTGACAATTAATCTTAGTTAATTGTAAATTGATGTAATATGCTTATGACTTGCGAATGTAATGCTCAGTTGATTTAAATATACCAGGCTTGATGACGTATCCAGCCTGTGACCTGCGTAGCTGAATCCTTCGGATTTTACAACACACCGTGATGAACCTGCGATCTAATGCTTTGATTTGAAAGCCTGTTGAAGACCTATTCTCGAGGACATTAAAACAAGTCGCCAAGGAAGCGAAACGGGGATTTTAAATGACAACGTGACAGGAAAAACATCAAGACCAAAGTCACTATTGGAGTTAGTTTTCCAAGATGGGACTCAAGGGACACTGAAGTTGCACTTTCTATATTCTCCACAGGTAATTCAGCATATTCGTTTACATCTATACAGTCCATGTTGTAAACTTGAAGTTTTATAGTTCCTTTGCTAACTTTAGCATGATTATGCATAACACTTGTTAGTGTAAACATGCATGTGGTTTAATGTGTTTGAACAGACACACGCCGTCTCTCCGCCCATTTATGTAATCTGAGGTACTGAGAAAAATGTTTTTTATCTTTTCTGACCTCTAAGTTAGCACAAACACACGGTGACAGCCCTATTTTTAGCCTTTCATTGATAAAACGCAGCTGATCTGCGCGTCTTTCGTTTCATTTTACAAGCGTGTGAAAGTTGCGCGATCTTTTTTCACCAATCTGAGAGAAAGCTCTTACATATACACGGACATGTAACGTTTACTTAAAACATAAGCATTGTACTCTGACATAATATTAGTTCGCGTCCATTTAAACCCGTCATGGTTGCTTTTTGTATGTGATTTTAAGCGGACATATCATGACAATCAGACTTTTTTCATGTTAAACATAAATCTGTGTGCTTTGATGGATCACAGGCAAAGGACATTGCAAATGGATCATTTTTTTCTCATTGCTTTTGCTTTGTAGCTACTGGAAGCCATGTTAACCTTGGCATGACACGGCCGGGCCACCGTACGAGTTAAAACGCATTCCGAATGGGGGGGCTAGAAAGTAATATTCAGTTGCTTGTCATATAGACTTTCACCGCTAGATGGGAGTAGATCCTACACAGTGGAGCTTTAAGTGATTTTTTTTCATAAAAAACTGTATTTCACAAGCAAGCTAATTCAGGTTCAGGATTTGTGTGGTAAATGGGTGCAAAAGTACTTTACAGCTTTATTGTATAGACGAGAAGTAAACAAACAAAAAAGAATACATATTATTTGTATTATTGAAAATTTATATATTTCTTACAATTATGCAGCTTTTCAATTATGCAATTATGGCGGCTCGTGACTGCTCATCACGGTAATTCAAAATAAGTGTTCGAAGTGTCGTGTGTGTGGCTCCTTTATCAAATTAGGTGTTCTGCGCGTTGAGAGATCGTGTGTGCATCACGTGTTTTGTCAAAATAAGTGCCTGCCTCAAACGCATCAAAATCGTTTATGATAAAAGAAACGCTCACGTTCACAAAATACACGCAAGACATTCATAAGATTATGCGAGTATCTTGCAAACGCGAGCGTCTCTTTTATCATAAACCCTTCAGACGCTTCTGCAGCAGGCACTTATTTTGACAAGACACGTGATGCACAGAGGATCTCTCTGTGTGCAGAACACATATTTTGATAAAAAGGAACCACACACATGATGGGCTACATACATGTTGTGATGACCTTCGCATCGAGCGCCTTTGAAAAAAGAAGTCACCGGCCGCCACTGCAATATGCTTTCAATTTTTATATAGACCCTAAAGACCAGAAGTGTAAACAGGAAACGAGGACCATTTAAAAGAGATCAGGCATCAACATAAACACACCATACAGTACATCCTGAAATCAAGGTAAACGCATCATTTTCCCAAATTGCAGGCTGCAGTGTTCGGTTGTGAAGAATGTAGCTGGGTACCACAATCTGGGGTAAAAGTAGTACACTTCCCTAAAGTGCTCTAGGATTAGACAAATAAAATATGAATTCTTATATTATTTCATAAATAGCTCAGACAAAATCATAATTGGCTCTGGTCTTTTTGGGTTCTTGCAGGTTTCAGCAAATTTAATTTAAGACCTTTTTAAGACCTTTTAAGACCATTATGAGTAAAATTTAAGACCAACACGACACATTACTAGAAGCATTCGAATGATCTCAGAAATTCTCAAGACGTTCTATTTTTATTGATTCAGTAATAGAAAAATATAAAATAAACACACTATTAAAACAAATTCTCAAAATACACAGAAATACATTATGCTTAACCCTATTAGACCACGAGTGTTTGCGCCGACAAATTCTATCCATAGCCCTTTAGAAAGAGACTGACAATGGAAGTCCAAAAAGCTCGGCCATCACGTGATTCATGGAGACTTCAGTTAGTTCCTGGGAGCTCATAGTGAGCCATTGAAATACATTGAGTTAGAGGCAAAGAGCTGTGATTTTTCTTAATTAATAGTCAAGAAATGCATTGATTTACAATATTTATATATCACACTAATATGTGCAAGTAGTATTTTTTATAAAATTCTATCAACAATGTTTTTTGACAAATAAAACCCACTAATAAGAGTTCACTTAAACTAAGGCCTAGTCCTGGCTTAAGCTAATCCCTGTCCAGGCAACGACCCCGTAATGTTTATGCATGTTTATCTGCATTAAGAAATTGATCATTAAAAGGCTGTTCTTGGTTTATTATGTGTTGCTAACGTTATCCACGAAGACCATTTCTCAATCCGAAGGCTATAGCCGGAGGTCGCATTTCTAGGTCTTATTTCAGAATATTAACATTAAAATTAACTTTAAAATATTGATTATTATTTTTAGTTAATCGTAAATTGTTGTAATATGCTTATTATGACTTGCGAATGTAATGCTCAGTTAACTTAACTAATAAACCAGGCTTGATAATGTATGCAGCAGCCTTCCTATTCAACCTCCGGAGGATAAAGCCTTCAGATTAAGAAACGCTCTGATTCTACCGCTATTCATTTAACCGTAACTCCTGAAGCATTTGCGCTTTGTAAAATTTTGAATTGTTCCTAAAAGAAGACAATTGCGCTTTTTGGCAATATATGGTTTATTACGGTACTTTCTTGCTTTCCGTCCGCCAATCGCTGCTGTTTGTTGAGAGCTGAAGGGGAAGCCATTAGGTTCGAGTGCATTGCAGCAGAGAGCAATATTAAAGTCAAAGGGGTAAAAGCGCTTTGAGCAGTGAGGTAAACAAAATCCTCCAAAGTGAAAACTGTGTAACACTAAAGTTGACTCGCTGTTGGTGGCTCGTGACTCGACGGCCCGACTGTTTAAGTTGATTTTCAATAAAGTTAATTTTTCCGCTTCTGGGTCCTCTATGTTTCAGAACCTGGCAAATACTCTGATAAGCCACGGGCTAATTGGTTAAATTAACCCAGAAAAGATTTTTGCTTACACAAAACTAAATTTAAGGTTTGTTTCTTGCCCAGCCCACAACAATACCTGTAATATAGCTAATGGCACAATTTGCGTGGATTATGACAAAGTGCGGACGCCGGTTTCTTTTTTAAAGACCCACCCATCTTTCTGCCTCCGCCACTGATTAGTTCTTCAGCGTTTTAAACTACTATTTTATTTTTTGCGGACAATGCTTTTCGGGAATTTAAGACTTGGGTAAATTAAATTTAAGACCTAGGATAAAAATCTGGGCGTTTTTAAGACTTTTTAAGGCCTTAAATTTAACATTCTGTATTTTAGACTTTTTAAGACCCCGCGGGAACCCTGAGTATAGTATGAATTCTATAGTAAGCCTAATTTTTTATATACTAAATGTTTTTGTGTGTTTTGTGATCTTATTTAAATGCGCATTAAATACGTTCGACACCTGCTCTATTGTACTGAAACACCACATGCAAAAGCTTGCTTCAAAAACGATACGTTTTGATAAATATCGTTACACCCTAAATACACCCCAGCTTTCTTCCACGCTGCTAATTGTCGAGAAATCAAAGACTTCTCTCATGGCGAGCTAGGAATGTTTGTGCATGTTAATGTCATCAGCGGTCTGTCTGGCAGCCCATCGCCTTGTTCTCCGTGCCTGAGGAGCCCGGGAAGAATCCCAGCCCAGGGCGATGACCTCGCTGCCCTTGTGCTACATGACAGCACAACAGGAAACAGCTCAAGATGGTCCTACTGTTCACCACTACAAACACTAATCGGGGGATGCAAACGAAAAGCATTCTGATAAAAATATTAAAAAGCTCATGCCGAGAACAAGAGAGATGCCCGCTAAGATCAACTGGCAATATTAGCAGGTAGTCTCTAATAGATTTGAAATGCCTATATCGTAATTAAAGTCGTGATCAGACTGCAGAGAATTCATCTGAGCCTCGCCGTCAGACGCTGTCCTTGCAGCTTCGGCTCGTATTAGCGCAAGTTTGAACATCGTTTGAAAGAAAGCGATGACCTACTGAGAGAGTACATGGGTAAACGTGTAGCAATACAGCGGTTATTACTGTTACCCCTCCGGCAAATACCTCTCCCTTAAGCTTATGCACGAGAAGCGTTTTGTTTTATTACCTTGCAAGATAAGTCAGGGAAAAAAGCTCTCAAGTACCTTGGGAATTAAAATATTCCGGCTCGTAATATCAGTGTCTGTTCTCGGTTTCATACCGGGCACATAATTATAACAGTGTTTTAAATTGATCCTGGAAGAAAGATGGGTTCAAGTGCAAATTAATTTCAGATTACCACAACAAAGACAATCAATTCTCCGCGTACGTGCCAGCAAAATGCTTTCGAGAGGCCTCAAGGTCCCTTCTCAACCTCCCCGGCAATTCGGCGAGAAACAAAGACCTTTTCTGCTTAAATTACGCTAATGATTCAGCGTGGTGCCTGTGCCTACCTGGTACTTCCCTTTTTTCCCCATCTAGCCTGAGCTCCCATCATAGGAGTGAAGCTCATTAACACGTCTATCAGACTGAGAGTCTGCTATGACTTCATTAAACCAGTCTGAATCCACAGCACAGGCCTGAGTTTGTCCTTTAGATGTCATCTGGACCCGGTGGTGCATAACAGACAGGATGGGAAGGGATGATCCTTTATTGAAGGCAGCAATTTACAAACAACAAATTCAAAATAAATTGAATTAAGAATTTGTGAGGTGGTGTTGGGTAGAATTTAAAGGGGTCATATTGTTAGATTTTTTAAAGATGTAAAATAAGTCTTTGGTGTCACCAGAGTGTGTATGTGAAGTTTTAGCTCAAAATTCCCCTGCATAATTTATTATAGCATGTTAAAATTGCCATTTTATAGTGTGAGCAGAAATATGCCGTTGTTGGGTGTGTCCCTTAAAATGCAAATGAGCCGATGAAAGGTAAACACATTTGCCACTGACAGTTGTTTGTTTAAATTGAAACTCATTTGTGCTGTCAATTACTTTTTTCTCTCTAGACTAAATGGCAGTGCCGTGGTTGGATAATGCATATTAAGGAATTATATTATTGTAGTAAGACTACATCATATCACTACATCGCTACCTACATCACAAAATAGGCGAAATCTGAACTGCCAACTATTTTTCACATGCTTGCAGAGAATGGTTTACTAAAGTAAAGTTACTGGGTTGTTCTTTATCATATTTTCTAGGTTGATAGAAACAACGGAGACCCAACATGGAAAAAGTCAAATTTAAAGCTGCGTTTTTTTTTTTTACAGTGTGTAACTTTTAGGACGATCTCTTGACAGAAATGCAATGTAATATACCTTATATAATATAATAAGACCTTACTTAATGAACTGTATTGTTTTTATTACCTTAAAATTAGCCGTTTTTATCTACATACACCGCGGGTCTCCTTACACGGAAGTTGCTGTCATGTTTCTACAGTAGCCCTAAACGGACAAACTGTTTTACAATGCACTATTAGTCCCTACGTTGTCTCAGACGACCACTTTGTCGTGTGGCAGCTACCGTAGTTCCTCATTGCGTTTTGAAATTGAGGTTGGTTGTAATTTGCAATCTCACCACTAGATGCTGCTAGAAAAACCCATAATGTACCTTTAAATACATTCCTTTAAAATCAAGAATTTTCATGGACCACCTCATAATACTCATAATAAAATATGTTTACACAAAGTCCTGAATTTTTCTGAAAAAGCTTCCTAAAAACCTCTCTCAGATAGCTCTATTAGGGTGGGGGATTTTAAACAAGTGGTTTTGTATCTATTTGGCTCCCCCTACTGGCTTAACTTGCAATCTCATTACTGATTGGCTGACTTGGCTGCCACTCAAAAAATGTAGCCAATTATTTTAAAGCGGAGGGGCAGTAAGATGCCTGTGATGTCATAAGCATCAGTTTTTCAGATTGGGTCGTTTTCTGGCTGACATTTCTAAAAGAGGAATTTCTATGACTACCATTATTCAACAAAGACAAGGCAAATATGTTTTTTTCATTCTCTGTCCCCTTTAAAACATATTCTTAAAAAAATATATTTTTCTTAACAAAATGTATTATTTTATATTCTATTTTGCCTTTACACGGACCACCTGCAGTACCCTCACGGACCACAGTTTGGGAATAGCCGATGTAGAGAATTATTATTATTATTATTGCGTTTCCTTTTTCTTCTTTTATATGTGTTATTATGTATGCTATTACTGTCAAAAACAAATACAAATGAATTAAATAATAATAATAATGTAGACAATATTTGACCAAATATTGTATTAAATAACCTAACATTTTTTGATTGTATTTTTATTTTTATTTTTTTGAATAATGCTTTGAGAAATCTGATTCATTCTAATGAATTGCTTTGTTTGGATATTTTATGAAAATGAAGAATTCATTCTGAATTATATGCAATGCAATAACCTAAAAAAAAAAAACATTTCATAATTGCTAGAGCATTGCACTAAAATAGCAAAAGAGAATGAGTTCAATTCCAGGGATCAGGCATACTAAGAAAAACATGGATAAAATATATGCCAAAAAATGAAATGTAAATTCTTTAAAGTAGTTAGCAATGTCTTGTTAGCTGCTGGTATTGCAGTTTGACTTTAGTTGAACTATTTAAATTTTTTAGTTGCTTGCAGTTTGACGGTTTCAAAGTACCTTCCTTAACACTGGGAGCAGGTCAGTTTTCTTTTTCTCAGACCCAAAGAGGGTCAATCTAAACGGCGGACGGCTCACTGAAGATCTGCACATCATCAGGGCTGTATTATTCACATCCAAAGCAGTCTCAGGCTGATACGGCCGTTTCTTTTAAAGCGGCCGTCTGGATTTCATCTCGCTTCAAGAGTGCTGATTTCTTCCTCCCTTCTTCATGACCGTTCTATCCCTCCTTCAGTTTCTCCATCCCCCCTCCTCCTCCTCTCCATGTGCAGTGAATGGAGACCAAACGCAGCGGCCCGGCTTCTACGTCCATCCATCTATCCATCATCACGGCTTCTATAGAAGCTAAACATCTCCTTCAGCTCCTCTGGGAAGCTGCCAGGAGTGAAGTGCTGAAAAAATTCGAGTCAAGCCTCATTAGCTTCTCATTACCTTTGCAAACTGAAAACGAAAGAGAGAGAAAGAGATTTTGTAAATCGTCATGAGCGCGGGGCCATGGGAATCTGCTACGAGAATCACTTTTCAGCTTGTGCACATTCAGGCATGCAGGATCGTTCTTCACTGAGGGAATTAAAGTTTTATTTCCATTTCGGTAACACAATAACAGCATCATTAAAGCCATTTTTTAAAGTCGAATATGCCATCACTTACCGCTGCCCGAGTCAATTTCAAGCCCTGGAACAGAGAGTGGCAAGTTTTATAAACCTGTCATGTTGTATTACTGCAATACTAAACATCACATTTTGAAGTTTCCTTTTCTCTCTCTTTCTCTCTCTCCCCCATTTCGCTGTTCCCTCTTGCACAGTTTATTTTTAATAATACATTTTTTAAACTTCCTTTCACTTGCTCTGCTAATCTGCATCTCCTCACCTCAGGGACGCAGCAGTAGGAGCATACAGTATACTCCAGATTCCAGCTAGGAAATCCCTCTCCACCCGCATCTCTGCCGGCTTCTTAACAAGGAGTGTTGATTCAGGGTGAATTAGGGAGTTTGAAAAACATAAACATAGCACAAAACTCCAGAGAAGGATATAATTACTGAGGTACAGAGAAAAATGATTAGAATCAGGTTAAACCAACAGCAGAGCTGTAAAACAATTTCACATCGCTTACATTTATCACACCTGTACCTGTAGTTAGGCTTCTGAAATCCAGATTAACCAGACCCAAATTGACATCAAACATCTTAAACAAAGCTCAAGATGTTTATGTCTTTCATTGTTCAGTCAAAAAAAAATTATGTTTTTAAGGAACATATAGGGTTTTTCTCCATATAGTGGACTTTAGTGAACCTCAACAGTTTACAGATTCAATGCAGTTTAAATTTGCAGCTTCGATGCAGCTTCAAAGGGCCCTAAACATTACAATTTCGAGGTGATTAAGTAATAAGTAAGGCCGTGCTGGTGTATCACAAGGATAGTGCAAGATGAGTAGTTGTGGTTTAAAGGTATATATTTTTATTTGGCAAAATAAAAATTAGACAAGACCCTCATGCCTCACTGGGATCGTTTAGAGACCTTTGAAGCTGCATTGAAACTGCATGTAGTACTGTAAAAAATGATTTTGTGGCTTATTAAATTTAACTAAATAAAATGAGTAAAATATATATAAAAATGCTTGTGTTTTATCCAAATTTTTGTAAAAATAACACAAAAGGTGAGTAATTCTAAATGAACACATTATTTAGTAAATTCAACTAAATTTTATCATATCATTAAATAATTAATTTTGGGTTGGAACTACTTGAATTATTTTAGTAAATATGGCAGTGGACTAAAAATAATATGCTGGATTTACTTAAAAATATAGTGCATCATTTTTGCATCCACTTTTTTCAGTGAATTTTACATGAAATTTTAAGCAATTGCTTACATTTCTTAAAATTCCATGTATAACTTACTTAAAAAGGTGAATGCAAAAATGATGCACTTTTTTTAGTAAATCCAGAGTATTATTTTTTTCAGTGTATATAAAAACTGTAAACTGTTGAGGTCCACACTGAAAAACTGATTTACTCATTTTTTTTAAGGTAAGTGGTTGTAATCAATTTATTTAAGCTACATTTAAACAAAAAAAAAAAAAAAGGAAAGAAAGGCAAAACAACATCTTAAATAAATTGATTGCAACCACTTACCTTAAAAAAAAAATGAGTAAATTGAATGAATCATTTTTTTCAGTGTATATAAAGCTGTTAAAAGGTAAAACAAATCTAGACTTGGGTAAATTTGATGAGAATTGTTTGGGTTCAAAGCTTCATTATTATTTGCAGACTTTGAAATCTGGACTCAGTTTGTGACATTGTTGCGATCTCTAGTGAAACTCTAAAAGGAGAGATTTGTGAGACTTCTTGGTGTTTTTCTCAGGAGAAACATTTGAGACACAGGAGACTTAAACAGTGCTCTCCATTAAATCCCACTGATGGCTATGAGAAATAATTGAGATATTTAAGAGGTCTCATCTGTGATTTGTTTCTTATGGGAGTAGTAATTTTAACTTTCCAAACATTCATCTGATTTTAACAGAGTAACATTTAAATACTGACTTCATTATATTTTCAATCTGGGGCTTAGACACAATTTAGTAGTTATAATGATTGCTTAGTCCATTGTGATTAATACAGAATAGGATGTCTTGCCAGTATTGTAAGAGACTCCTGTTGGTCATCATTAGTTTGAATTAGCATATGAAGTACTGAAGCATGTGCTGTGTCCCAGTGAGGAGGTAACCAGCAGGGGCAGCCAAACAGGATTATCTCCTTACAGTTCAAGGCCATCTTTCAATATGGACCCTTATCCGTTAGGGGTCATGGGATATTCACACCCTCATGCACTCTGCATCCCTGCTCAGGCCCATATGTCTCAGCCTCATCATAGGGATAAAGGACTGAACCATATGATTTGGTAATGTGGGTAATTTATGAGAAAGACACTGCTAATTAAAATGAATTAAGCAAGGATGAAAAGAGAAAGTATTTGTAAGGATGTGAAAGTTGCCCATTTAAACCTGTTTTTAAATCATATATGTGTATGAAATAAATGTACACATACTTTTGAGACATCTTAGACACAATTTTTTAGAGTAAACATAAAACTATTTTTCCTCATCTATAATGGTTTTCTTGGTCTTTGATCATCTTTTACTTTATCTTTGACTTTTATTTTGAAATCAAGGTAACCTTTAATTTTGTGAGTTTTGTATGATTGACTTTAGTTCCTTGTTTCATTGCCTTTATTTTATTTGTTTAAGGTTTGATTAGTCTTGTCTTGTGATTGGTTCCCACAAAGCAGACAGACTCGGCCCGAATGTGGCACTGATGGCACTGATACAATAATGCATTTGAACAAAATAGTATTTTTGTTTATTGCTGGTAGTTTAGACTAGAATATTTTTAACACATACAATGTCATAGTGTTATTGACTTGTGTGTTATTGGTTAGTAAAAAGGCAAACAATTTGAAAGTAATTGTGATTTATTTATTTATATAATTTTGCAACATTAGGCTGAGATATGGCTCAGTTTTGGAAGTTCTGGTTAAATGCTGGTTTTAATATGGTTGACCTATCGCTGAGAACTGGTACTGATGTTAGAACCTGTTCTGGCCCAGGTCTGGCTATTATCTGGCAGAGACATGGGGCAGTTATGGCCCATGTGTAGCCCTTGTCTATAATCCAGAATTGGGCCACTGTAGGGCCGTCATTCTTCGTTGTATGTGGGCCGAGGAAAAACTGGTTGTGTGGGGCAGAGCTGGGCTGGAACAAAATTGCTATGTGGGTTCATGTTGATTGGGTTTCCTCTGTCATTTGTTGTTCTTGGTTGTCTGATTATCTGGATTGACTTGTATAGACAATTTCAGCAGCAACAACATAAACAAACAGCTTTTGTGGCCCAAACCGAACTTCTGGTAGACTTCTGCAAAAAATCAGTAACAAGAGTACATTATTTCTGATACAAACAAAAGGTTACACTTTATTTTGATAGTCCACTTTAGACATTTTACTAACTATAAATAACTTTGCAACTACATGCCAACTACCTTTCAATAATTTGCAACTATACGTCAACTAACTGTCATTAGAGTATTAGTAGACTGTAAGTGTTGGGGTTAGGAAAGAGGTTTGGGTTAGTGGAATAAGTTGACATGCACCTGAAAAGATACTTATAGTCAGTTGAATGTCTGTTGACATATCATCACAATAAAGTGTTAGTAGATATTAAGCAGACAGTCTACTAATTCTCTAAAGATTGGTAGTTGATATGTAGTTGCAAAGTTACTTATAATTAGTAAAATGTCTAAAGTGGACTATCGAAATAAAGTGTTACCAAACAAAATAAATAAAAAGTAAATTACCTAATAAATGTATACAATGTTAACTACAGATCGGCTGCCAAACCTCTTTTCGTACAGCGGTATGTTCAATGCGCGCCCTTCCCTCACATCTTAGGAAACCAGACATGTTTATTTTTGACAAGGTATTTGTTCCAGAGTTCAGTTTAGCCACTAGCCAGGGGTGCATTTCCCAAAAGCATTGTTAGCCAACTACTGTCGTAAGTTTCGTTGTTAAAGTTCAAAAGTTCAACAATTTGGTGTTTCCTGAAACCATAGTTCAAACGAACATTCGCCACCTGCATCACAAACTTGTGTGGTTAGAACAACAGCTCTTCAGCTGTGGTTAGAAGCATAGTTCATTTATAATATGTAGACTTATGTTGATCATGTTTTTGAACAAAATAAGCAAAACAATTAGTGACTTGTATATCCATCATTCTAAATATATATATATATATATACAAAGTCCATTTTTCGTCTTTTAGTTTGTTAAACAGAATTTAAGTTCTGTTTCTGAAAAGTGTGCATGGGTGCAACCCTACGGGCTTTAAGATCCTGGGGAATCCTGGGAGGGGTGACGTAAGAGGGAGCTTGCGCATGAATGAAATATCTTGAAAATAAACAACAGATAAATAAGTCTTCCGGTGCAATATATGTTATTTACAGCAATAATCTCACATTAAATCGATTTGAACAGACGAATTAGTACTCCACCTCCCACGGGACATCATTGGTTCAACAACATGTTTCAAACAACGAATGTACAACAAAGTTAATATGTCTTGACAAGCTAGTTAGTTTCTCCAACTAATACAATGGTGGTTGTAATAATACAAATACTAAATGTAATGTGTTGTTATTGCTGTTAAAGCAACACCAAAGAGTTTTTTACCTTAAAATAATGTTTCCAAAAAAGTTTCAGTGGTTCATCCACTCAAAACAGGGTGAATGGCACTTTCACATTCGCTTTGCAGCCCTCTATCGGCCAAAACCGCACTAAAGAAGTTTCCAACCGTCGGGTCGCGGTCCTGTAGTTTGAGTGAAAACTACAAAAACTTGCTTTACGGCAGACCTACAATCCAATCAGAGCCGGCTATGCTGCAGTATTTACGACAGTGCTAATGAACAATTACGCGTCTAACCTGTAGGGGGAGCAAAGAGCAATAACTCTTTAGTGTTGCTTTAAAGTCTGCATGAACAGGAAGTTACGATCGACTTTACCTCCGTGTTGTGATGTATTTCCGAGGGAAACGAAATATCACAAAAAGGAAAATAGCCGACATGGCTTGTGTTTTCCACTGTGAATTGATTAGATATAGAAAAAGTCCGGCTCAAGCCGTCTAGCTGACATCATCCGAGAATGATCGCCACTAGAGGGTGGAAGTACATTTTAGATTATTAAGTCTATGAGGGCACAAAAAAGACTTGTAAAGGTAAATTGTTTATACTGATCACTGCAATATTCCATTAAAAACATACAATTGACAGTTTTGATTTAATGGGGACTACGCTCTAAGCGAATCTGTGCGACGTCACTTTTTGTTGATGTTTGAACTGTTTTCAAACAAACGGAGCGTAGCTAACTCCTCCCCCTCCCTTCCGTGCTTTCATAAACGCGCCCAACCCCCAACCCCAAATCCTTCTTGTCGTTTATTGGCTGGAACACTTTGTTATGTTTCGTTGTGCTAGGTTTGGCCATTGTGTTGTTATTGCTGTTTGTGGAGCCTGGGCTGTCTACAGAGATCGCGTTTTTTTTTACAGTTTGATCAGCGGTCAGGTAGCAAGCAGATAGTGAGGAGATGTTTGCTGTATGTAACAAAAAATGTTTTATGGTCTAAAACGTGTGAATTCGCTTAGAGCACCTTTAAGTTAATGTCCTGTTGTTTCTTGTGTCATCAGGAAAACTTAGCTAGCATTAAACAGATGTTTTGAGCAAACAGCTATGCAATGGTTGAAAAATCCAGAGAAATCATCAAATATGACTTCCCTAAAAGAAATACCAATGCTTATTATATATTATATAATAATATATAAGATTATATAATAATAGGTAATATCTACAGAATCAATGTCAGAAACAAAGGCAATGAAAAAGAACAAATATAAAGATTAGATGTACACCTGTTTAAGGGGTAAATATATGGAATGATTGTGATAATGACTTAAAATTGTATACTTCACTTTGTAATTTTAAAAGAATATTTTTAAAAAAGTGATACATAATTATATAAAATATAGTAAATAATGTTTTTGTGAAATATTGTAATTATTGAAATTAACAATATGAAAAGTGTATTAATGAATTGAATTATCAAAACAAGTTTTTTTTATCATGTAAATGTTTTATTTTACATTTATTGTAAGAATTATACTATGTAAAAGAATGTTGCTTAAATTAATGTAATACTTGCACTGTATTCAACTTTTTTATCAAGCGTGACCAGGTGTTTTTGCACTCATGATAAACTGACCCATTTTTCTATATGTACATCAGTGGCAAGACCCTGCAGATAGCAGTGAATAAATAAAGCCCTGTCTCTGATTAATGATGACAATGATGATAGTAAACTTTAAGATAACAGTGTCATAAATAAATAAATCAGAATTTAACAGTGCTAATGGAGGTATAAAAAATACAGGAATGTCATTTAATGCAGATAATCGTACCTAAATAAGTGAATTCAATGAGTATTTAGTATTCATGACAGGTAGAAATATTAAATACATTTATCGTGGTAGCCCTTGTTTGGTTTACTTCTCTCTTGATCTAAAAGAAGACAGTAGGAGAGAGAGAGAGAGAGAGAGAGAGAGAGAGAGAGAGAGAGAGAGAAGAGAGAGAGAGAGAGAGAGAGAGAGAGAGAGAGAGAGAGAGAGAGAGAGAGAGCGATCACCTACAGTCCTGTACTGAAGACTAAAGGAAACTAAAGGCTCAGAGAAGCTGAGCAGTAATTAATCATCTCCTCGTAAAGCCTGTCAGAAAGCAATGGAGAACTGAATCTGCTGTGAATTACCCCTCATGTTAAATTGTTTTGAATACTGATCTGAGGTGTGTGTGTGTGTACCTGGTAATTATCACGTTGTGGGGACCAATTGTCCCCACAAAGATAGGAATACCAGTGTTTTTGTGACCTTGTGGGGACATTTTGATGTCCCCATGAGGAAACAAGCTTATAAATCAAACAGAATGATGTATCTTGAAAATCTAAGGTAGCAGAAAGGTTTTTGTGATTGTTGGGGTTAGGGAATGGGCTAGGTAAGGGGAATAGAATATACAGTTTGTATGGTATAAAATGCATTATGTCTATGGAATGTCCCCACAAAACATGGAAACCAGAATGTGTGTGTGTGTGTGTGTGCGTGCGTGCGTGCGTGCGTGCGTGTGTTTACTTATTTATAAAAAAGGAAGATCTGTTTTGGAGTCTCTGTATGGTGGCCCCATGAGCATTGTGTTGTCCACAGAGACCTCTATATAATTATCATTAACAGACCCAATGCAAATCTTTTACTTTCTTTCCATTAGGCAGCAGTGGGAACGACTCAGTCAGTCACTGCCAGTAACAGATGTCCAAAGGAAGATTTCTCCTCCAGCACCACTCAGCACCAGCAAAACCAACACAGCCAAACGACAAGATGTTTCCATTTTTACAGGCAGGGTGTTACGTTTTCGTTTTGCTCTTGGTAAAGTGAGATTTTGTGAAGTGCTTTTTTTGGATTCGTTCAAAAATGAAAGGGATAGTTCACCCAAAAATGAAAATTCTAACATCATTTACTTGCCCTCATTTTGTTACAAACCCCCCAAAGATATTTTGAGCAATGTTTGTAACCAAACCGTTTTTCGCACCATTGACTTCTATAGTAGTATTTTTCTCTACTATGAAAGTCAATGGTGCTTCTGTTTTTTGCTTCATTACAAACATCCTCCTTTGAGTTCAACAGATCAAATAAATACAGGTTTGTAACAACATCAGGGTGAGTAAATGAAGACAGAATTTTCATTTTTGGATGAACTATGCCTTTAAGTGGGCATTTCTCAGCATTTAGAAAGATTCATATGAAAGATTTTGTTATGTTGCATCATAAAATTTCATATCTTATATCACATATCATACCTAATAAATTTGATTACAGTCAATTTCATTAAACGAGCAGTCAAAAGAAATATGTATCACTCTAAAACAACATATCCTCAAACCCATATGATTGCTTTGGTCGTTTGTACATTTCACCAAATACAACCAATAGATGCATTTACTAAATTAGCGCCTCTACCAGCAGAAGGTGAAACTTAATATATTAGGGTATAAAATGATATTTTGGGGGGTCATTTTGCTATGATGACATGTGCAGGGATAACATTTTCAATATAAACCGCCAGGATTATTTGTGTTTTATTACACATTACACTGTTCAGGCATTTAGGGCAAATAATTTATTTATTTTAAGATATAAACACAGCATACAAAACAGTCACAACTTTTTAAAAATGAACTTAAAATATTCCAAGTGTACCAAGGTCAACAATCGATTTATTTGAAAAAAGATGCAAAAGTGATGACAATCCCCTGTAAATATCAGATCCGGTGTACACTGATTCAAAAACTGTGTTCAAAAGAAGCGATGATACGTCATGTATGATTGTAAAAAGGCATTGGCTCTCGTGTGTCTCGTGACCGATCACATCATTACGTTAACTAAGAATGTAAAGCGCTATTGGCTCTTGTGATCGACTACGTCATGCTGGTTTATGTTTGAATGAGATCTGACTGTGCGTTCTTCATATAAAGTAATCGTATGGTTTCAGGTCGAATGGTTTGTAATACTCTTCTACTGTTTTAAACAATAAATACCTGACTGTACTTTTACTTGCGTGTTGTGTTTTATACAGTATGGTTGAGAAGTGGTTGGGTTTAGGGTAAGGGTGGGGTTAGATGCTCCAAAATATATTTAAAACCATAAATGTTTATGAAACCGTTTCTACATTTACAAAATCATAAAATGAAATCTGTCTAATCTGATGTATATCAAAAACCTTAAAACGTAACAACAGGTTGTATTTTTATAAGGTACTGCACACTAATGCCTTAATACGTCACTTAACGTCTTAATAAGGTGCTTGCACAAACGACCTATGAGGTCGTTCTTATTTGGAGGACAGTCTCCTCTAAAAATGTCTGGGTTATTTTTGAGCCATAATGGGTTAATATTGGACAGAACACACCGCTGGGTTAAAAATGACCCAATGTTGGGTTGTTGTTATGCAACCATGGATTATAATAACTCAACAGTTGGGTTAAAAGAACCCAAATTTTAACCCAATGGTGTGTTCTGTCCAATATTTACCCATTATGGGTCAAAAATAACCCAGACGTTTTTAGAGTGATGTATGTATGTAGGTACGTATGCATTTATGAATGTACACTGTTATGTTCCTATGAAACGTATATCTTTTGGTATTAATTTTGTTTATTGATTTTATAAACATACATTTTTAATAACAATTTTTTTTTTATAAAATACATTTTATAACTTTGTTACATAGATTGACAAATGCACATACCACACTACCGTCAAAGGTTTTGAAATGTTT
Source organism: Paramisgurnus dabryanus (assembly GCF_030506205.2). Classification (NCBI taxonomy): domain Eukaryota; kingdom Metazoa; phylum Chordata; class Actinopteri; order Cypriniformes; family Cobitidae; genus Paramisgurnus; species Paramisgurnus dabryanus. The sequence goes on along the minus strand of NC_133349.1, from coordinate 29,405,851 downwards.
CTTTATTATTATTTTTCCTTATTAGAATAATAATAAACTCTTATAAACTTTGGCATAACACAAATGTACTGTAACTGTGAATTACATTGTTACGAAAAGCATCCACAATAAAAAAAACTCTTTTGTATTGTTATATTTTATTATCTGAAGTGGAGTCCCCTTTTGCCTTGAAATTGCAAAACCGTACTTTTATGAAGAAGCGTCTTGAAATTTCACTTTAGGATGAATTTGAAAGATTATTGAGTACATATTTAATCTAGGGTCTTATTGGCTATTTTATTTAAATATTTTTTGTTAATAACAGGCATGAATCTGTTTTGCACAGGTATTTTTATGTTTCAAGTATTTGACCATACACCTTTAGATTAAACGATTTTTAAAATTATTGTTAACAATTTCAGTCAAGTGTTGGCACAATTGTAATTTTTGAATTGTAATTTTTGAATAAAATACTCCATATGAACCACACCTCCATCTCTCTCTCTCTCTCTCTCTCTCTCTCTCTCTCTCTCTCTCTCTCTCTCTCTCTCTCTCTCTCTCTCTCTCTCTCTCTCTCTCTCTTTCTCTTGTGTTGAAGATGTTGCCGCCAGTGTGCTGTGATTAAAAACCAGAATGGCTAAACAGCCATTATCCCTGTCTTTAAGCACACACACGAGTGTGGATCCATGCGTGAATGTGCTTTAATCAGTGCCTATCCGCTCAGTTCTCCTGAGGAGGACGACTGTGACCCCACAGAGTCCCAGAAGATTATTGTGGAGAGTTTGTGATTGGAGTTTTACAGCGCTCTCATTAGAATAATGATTCCCCCCTCCACCCAACCTGCTCTCGCGGCGCGTGTGTGTTTTTATCCGTAAGCTCCCAGTGGTCCTGGAGTATTTTAAGCTAGTTAATAATCATTATGGATGTGCAGTGAACTGGGCAAAAAGAATAATTAACTCACCTGAGCCAAGCTAAATTAACCCTTTATGCTTTTGTTAGCTCATTCTGTTTTAAATATGCCATCCTTCAGGGACCTATTAGACGCTCTGTTAAATGAAGGGAAAACGTTGGTCCAGTCCGCCTTCCGTGGGATGGTGAAATTGATTCCCATTGAATATGAAGGAAATCAACCACACGATTTTAATTTGTATCGTATGAAACTTGATACAAAATATTTCCATATATTTATTCTGGTTTGTAATGTGCAAACCTAGACTCTTTACACAGTATATGTGATCATGACTGCCAAACGCTAGGAATGTGTGAGCTTTCATCATAAAGCAAACAAGGATTTGTATCTGTTATATCCATGTAATAGCTACTGTGAGTACATAAAGCATTGGTTGATGTGCGTCTAAATGTAATCTTTTGTACTCAGAATGTCAACCGAAGGTTTGTTCAAGGGTTGTTGTTGTATTAAAAGCTCAAGAAGTTAATTGTATCGAAGTGTAGAGTCATAAAGTGCATGATCAGACGAGCTTCACACTTGGGTGGTACTGGGACTTTTCTTTGCGTTGTTTTATGTTGGTAATTACCTGTGACCTACAGAGACAATAAGCTCTCCTGATATATTTCAAAGTAAATCTCTGCAACATGATGGATCTGAATGCAGCATCAGTTGTGAAAGCCGCCCACTCATGACATTCATTTTACTTGAAGTGTAGGCATTTACGCCTAAGTGTGCAGATTTACCTGTGAATGACACGTTGTTACAGTCTGGATAACATGTGCTTAGACATGTTAAGCTGTGGTACACTTCATGTAAGCAACTAACTGTCAATAAAAAATGTTACTAGTAAAGCACATAGTAGTAAGTAGTTGGTTGGTTGATGAGCATTTACATTTATTCATTTAGCAACAGTGCATGCAATGTATCCTTTTAAAGAGCACCTATTTAATTGCTAAAAACAACGTTATTTTGTGTATTCGGTACAATACAATGTGTTTGCATGGTTTATGGTTAAAAAACATGTTATTTTCCACATACCGTACATGTTGTAGCTCCAGATTTCACTCTCTTCCTGAAACACACGTATTTGAAAAGCTCTGTGTTCCTGATTGGCCAGCTAATCTGTACGTTGTGATTGGTCTGAATACCTATGACGTCAGCCGGAAATGTGACGTTCCTTACCATGTTTGAAAGATTCGCTCACACTGCTAACAGGAGTAAACTTACAGGCTGTGAGTCCAAGAGAGAGGAATTATGATAATGTCGGGCTTTACTACATCACCAGTTCCAGGAAGTAAACTGTTGCCTACAATTCGTGTGTTTGTTGTAGTCCTAGAAAAGAGATTTACGTTGAAGACGATAACTCGCGTCATCATTTACTTTGGGGTATGTTCCTTTTGCAACAATTGCGAATGAACCCTTTCTATCAGTAAGGGTCAAACCAATAAACACACATAGGGAAAATGGAAATCATACATGAGTACCTAACTAAACTTATATTTAACACTCAAGTTCAACATACATTTTAACATCAATATATCCCCAAAAACAAACACAAAAATAATAACTACATTACATTTCCAAAATAATATTCCAATGAAAAACAATAACACAATGATCCCCTGCTCACTCAGATTAGATGGACTAGGCCTACACTACCCATAATCCTCCAGGATAGCATAAAATGGGTAACACGAAGGCTGTGCATCCTCTTTAACTTTACCCCAGGAATCATGCTGCAGTGAGGCACCCAGAAAACTAAAGGTAAGAGAATTATATCAACCAAAATTTAAACCTTAAGGTCTTTACACACCGGGACGTTTTTCGTGCGCGTTTATCGTCGACGTTTAACGTCTCGTGACTCAAGAACGAGCGCCAATGTGAGTGCGCACACCCACGCGAAAAGCGCGAGGCGCAAATGCGTCATTTTCAGAAAAACGCGTGGGACACGTTTTTTTGGTTTGACGCGGCGCGTTAAAAGTTGGCCGACCAATGAGATTGGCGCTTTTGTTCACGTGCCTTGCGCTTCTGAAGTTCCAGTAAAACACGACTTGGTGGCGCTCGAGCACAAAATGGTCTTGCGGAGCACGTGGAACAGGTAAACACACAAGGAAGCATCGAGGCTGTGGAGGTTTATGAAGGTGTCGGAGTTCCTCACAACATCGACTGAATTTCGAAGGTAACGTGATATATACAAGAACATAACAATACATAGCTGTGTGGGCTATATGATTAGATTAGATTCAACTTTATTGTCATTACACAAGTACAAGGCAACAAAATGCAGTTTAACGTTAGGTCTAACCAGAAGTGCAAAAGCATTATAAAAAGTGCAGCATATCAGTATTTGCATAGGTGCAGGATTATGTAATACGATGGAACAATTTACTGTGGGTGGTACTATGAACATAATATACAGAAATTTACAAATGGATATGTAAATAATAAATTAAACTATACAGAACAGGAGTGAAATTAATATTTAGGTAGTGCATGGATGAATTTGGATTGTAACTAGTCAGTTAAGAGTGCAATGGCATAAGTTATTGTGCAGTGAATAGTTATTCTAATATTCATTACATAGTACAGGGGTGTAAACGATGCAATTCAAGTAGTCCAGCAGTGCAAATGAACAGGGAGTATGAAATAGTCCAGTAGTGTATTGAACGGACCAGTAGTGCAAATTTACATTATAACTGTGCAAGTAATAAAAATGAATATTAATGCATTACATTATGATATGTAATGCAATGACATTGAACAGTGATTAACTTCATACCATGCATGTTCCCTGTACACCATGTGATATCACGTTTTGTTGTTTGCACCATAATACTTTGTGTGTAACTGGAACCTGTTGTACACAAACGTGGACAATTACACAGCTTCATGTTCAAAGAAAAATATTTGGTTATTATATTCATTGCTTCTTCCTAACCCCAAAATAACTGGAAGAAATCTAAAATGCAAGCCAAACCAAAGGTCGGGTTTTAGGAGGTTAATTTGTGTTCTGTGTATAGGTAACCTAGTTTGTTTAGTCAGATAAAAAAACCATGAATCTAAATTACATTTGTAATCAAATATTGACCTCATGGATATCGTGGCATGGCCCTCAGTGTGAAAGATTGATTCTGATGAAAACTACATTTATCTTTACAGTGTTCACAGCAATATTTCTGCTAAAAATGATGTGAGCAAAAGTGAGGAGGCCCCAGCAAGCACGTCTTCAGGATCATCCAGCACCAGCCGTGACAAGGTCCAATCTAAACAAAAGAAAACAGTCCGAGACAAACCTCTGGAGAGGTCCCTCTTATTAAAAGATGCTAAAGGGAAAAAAATTGAAAGCAGTGCACAGAAGAAAGAGGAGCACAGAAGGAGCGCTCTGCCAGTTTTTGGTCACACCTATAGATGTTTATTATATATCATTTTATTTAGTTTTTTTTTAATGTTTATACATTCAAGAAATACAGTTGAACATGTACATTTCATACATATGTTTATTTGCACTACAGTTCACTTAGACTTCTATCATTGTGACTTTTTTGCTCTACAGCTCTGCCAGTTTTTGTTCACACAAATTAATGTTTATTATATACCATTTTACTTATGTATTTTAAGTGATTATACATTTAAGAAATTCATTTGAAAATGTCTAATTTCTAAATGTTGATTTGCACTACCGTTCAGTTGCACTAAAGTCATTGTGACTTTTCTGGACCAACATTTCTGACTCCTGTTTTATTTGATTTTACTGTCATGTATCTGATTGTTATTGCAAACTGCAGTTCATTCACAAAAAGAAATGTTTGATTAAAAAACGAATTGTAAATAACGTGCCATTTTGACACTATGCATATATTTGTACATCAGTATTGTTGACCTCTTATTGTAATAACTACATACCTACTTCTTTAGCCAAATCACAAAATACAATACATTTGGGAGGAAATGTGAGAAAATTGTTAACAAGAGAAAGTGCTTGTAAAAGATTAGTTAAAAATACACACATCGGATCACCCATTACCTTATATTTTGTGAAAGAGCTTTAATTTTGATATAACGTGTTCTATCAAAATAGTTAATTTTATGTGGAGAGTGCTGATAATAGAATCGAATTATTTGATCAAATAGATTTGATTTAACAAATGTATTTAAATTCACGGAGATATTGTTTGTACAAAGAATATATATATATATATATATATATATATATATATATATTCTTTGTACAAACAAGTCAGATAAAAATAATATATATATATATATATATATATATATATATATATATATATATATATATATATATATATATATATATATATATATATATATATATATATATATATATATATATATATATATATATATATATATATATATATTATAAACACACCGTTTTCAAAATGGCAATTATAATGACTATAACACGAATGCACAGTTTGCTTTTATCTGAGAAGATCATGTTTCACATGATCATACTGTCAAGTAGCTGATGGTGAGTCCTGATGGTGAGTTGAAGTAGTCTTTGTATAGTTGATGCTGTTAGAAATCGAGCTGCTACTAGTAATATCCATGTTTTGTTAAAAGCAAACATATGACTTGTTATTGACTAGCGTGTGGCTTTCTTCTTCTGTGTGACAAGTGAGTGTCAGAACAGAAGCATAAAGTTTCGCTGCGCCCCCTTGTGTACCGGCATAAATATGTTTTGTATTAAGCGCCATCTAACGTCCAGGGGTGAATTTGCACCTCACTCGGCTCAGCGCCAGTAAAAATCGTCTGGGTGTGAAAGCAAAAAAACGTCACGTTAAACGCCGACGATAAACGCGCACGAAAAACGTCCCGGTGTGTCAAGACCTTTAGACCAGAAAAAGTAACATGTATTTTTCATGTTTAGCGCCCCTAGAGGCCAAAAGCGCCACAGCACTGTCGCAAAGGAAAAGAAGACAACTCTTTAGATCACAAAGTCTGCGGTGTTGCTTCCAGCATGTCATATGAATATAATTTCATGGGTTTAATTTTTTTCAAACGCCAAAAGATCTCGTAGCTCAAGTTTTCAAGCCAGTTGTAACGGTGGTCGCTTGGTTAAAGTTTATATAAAAACAAGATATTGCCTAAAAGAGGAATCAAACCCAGGTTGCCGTGTTGTTGGTCCATGACACTACCACAACGCCACAGAGTCACATGATAAAAGCCTCCAGCAAAATTCACGTAAAAAAATAGTGTTTGAATGGGGCTAGGCTAAATGCTAACACATTCACGACACGCTGTAGCCTACAAAAATTAAGTGCACACATTGAATAAAGATAGGTATGTATTAATTCGTCTAAGTTGAGGTAAGAACATATTACAATATTGTGGTGTTTTCCTTTTAAGAGCGTATATAAGCAGCCTCCAGGTCTCTGCGTCCAGCTGCAATTCTTCCGGCATCCCTCCTCCTCCCCATCTCCCCCTCCACCGCTCTCTTTCTTCCTCTGTTCTGTTGCAGGGGGGTTGAACTTGGGGCTCGAGCCCTGGCCTCAGGTTCGCTCTCTCTAAAGGTTCAGAGCTCAGGTACAGAACTCCCTTTGAGGACAGAAAGCCAAGTTCATTTACCATTAATCATTATGCGCAGGCATAGTAGTGAATGAGAAGACGTTCTCTTAATTATTCATGACAGCACATGGTACGGTTTAGTACGTACTTTGGTACGGTTCGGTATACAAAAGGAATGTGAATGCATCCTAACACTTCATACTGTAATAGCCCATTTTGGTTGAGACAAGCATTTATGTGTTTGTTTCTGTGTATAAGAGTGTAAGTACGGTGCATGATTTTTCCTGCAAAGCTATCAGGGCTACTCGATTTGGCTGTGGGCAGTTGGTTGACCATCAACTACCATTTCTCTCAGGAAAGCTTTGAGAATTAGAGACCTGCATTTGTGCTTGGGGGCACCTACAGGCTAACAAGGGTACTGCATACTTTGAGATTAGCGATACAGTGCGGCTTTATGGTTTTTAAATATTATTTAAATGAATTAAAACTATTTTACCACTCAGTCTTCTCATAAAAATATTAGAAATTAGAAAGCCAATAATTTTTTTCCATAGACTTTTGGATTAGCGCAACAAATAAGATATGTGTTTAAAAAAGAAGTTTGACACGTTTTGTCCAACAAGATCATTTTCAAAGATGAACACAACTTTTATGAATTTTAAATAAAATAGTTTTTTTTCTAGTAAACACAATTCGACTTCAAAATTAATCTGTGAAGATTATCTTGTTGGACCAAACGTGTCATAAACTTTTTTTAAACACAGCAATAATCCAAAAGTCTATGGGCAAAATTAATGGGCTTTCTGTCAAGGGAACCAGTGTCCAGCTAACTTTCGTGTTGGGCTACAAAAATACGTCATCCCTGCAGCACTCTATAGGCACTGGTCTGGGGGGGGGCAGTGCCCCATCAAACTTTGCCTATGGTTTTAATTAAGTATTCATTATATTAAGTTTAGTTCTTTCTTTAATACCACTGTTACTGATCTTATTAAGTCTTAATAATTGTTAAACGTTCAAATTTTCGAGCGGGGTGACCGACAAATTACAGTTGCTCGTCCACTCTCGTTCTTCGTTGACTTTTACACTGCTCCTTTCTTAAATCCATTTCACTTGCCTCATTTACAGTTCATATAATTGAAACTCTATTTTACTTTGTGCCACAACACAACAAAGTAAACTAAGTTTTTTGGCTAGAAAAGCAATTGTTTATTTAAAAGGCACCAGAATACGAGAAAATAGCATCTACTTTAGTAAATGTTTTGGACACACCCACATTTGTTTTTTTTTTGTTTTTGCTTCCGACACCCATGCCATTTTCATTCATTACGCCCCACTTTGACAATCCAGTCATTTAATTAGAGCTCTACATTTTTATCCACATTTAAATATGTCACGTTACAGTAAAATGTGATAATGTTTCATGTTGACTCTATTCATATACCCGCATATCCATATTCCTTACAGTAGTGATTCACCAGGACAAGGTGCATTCTTCACTTTGTGCCCCTTTTTGTTTAATTGAAACCAGGAAGGTCAATTAATTTTGTTCACCACCATCTTTCCCAGCATGATTGAAAGCGATGTTTGTCTCTCCCTCTTCAGGGCATACTCTCCATCTTTTGTATTCAAATTCCACTTCACTTCACATGGATTAATTGAGCCACTTTGCGCTTAATCTCATTTCTGCAGCGGTGAGGGAAGGTGAGCGAGCGGTGTCTATCTCTCTCAACGGCGGTCGTACAGTCACAGTTATTCCAGGCCGAACACAGACTTGGCCCATTTGGTCTCTCACAGATGAGATACAACACTGTAGTGATAGCTAACACTAGCAGTTAACGTGAGCAGATGCTTTATTTCCGGGATGATTCATTCGTTTTCAAAGTGAGTAAGAGCAATTAACTGCAGAGACAGTCCCAGTGGAGTGACCTGAGGTTAATGCTTCGCTCAACTAGGATAATGAATATGCTAACTGCTAACTTTTAAATTGATGGTCCAAATCTTTCACCGTTCTGTTAGCGCTCTAGAGGGCTGTTTCTGTGAAATATCATTAATACACAGCTCTTCAAAAATACTTGATTCTGATTGGTCAATCATGGCAGTCAGAAGATACATTTACAGGTACAGTATACAAAATGTAATGCAATGTTGTAAACTGTTAACAAATTAAGAGTTTGCTTACAAAACTCAATAAATCCATTTTGACTAATTTGGTTAAAAATGTGTTATCTATACCAAGAAAGCGATGAAAACCACTATTTTCTGTTACAAACTTTCACATAGCATCTTTAGAATATAATAACATTAAAAAAGAATTTGATTTTCAAAGTTTTATTATAAAAACTGCTATAAATCTGTTGAATCAATATATAAATGTGCATTCATCTTTGCTATGTTATATTCATTTAGTTGACTAGTGGTATACACTGATTAAAAAATAAAAATTAATGGCATTAATCAAAACAGTTACTGTCATATTAAGAACACTATCATTGCTGCTGTCATCCTTGGGACATCTGTAAAATGTTTTGGTCCTGCTCGATTTTCGTTAACTTTGAGTAAAATAATGGAAAGTTTTTTATAAGAACCCCTGGGGTCAATGTGTTAGCATGTCAGAAGCTTGATGCTGTTGTGTGAGAACAAACAACAGCTGACATTTTCCCTTTACCTGAGTGCCTCTTGCGTAAATTATTTGATTTTGATGGTTTATGTTTCTTCCTCTACACAGAAAACCACCACAGGTTTATCAATGCCATCAAAAGTATTATTTGGTTTTTGTTTGTTTGTTGATCACGAAGTACAAAGTAGATGAGGAAAACTAAGATTCTGTGTGGATTCAACGCGCTGCCATTATTGTTTACAATGTGTGGAATGGTGCGCTGTGATTGGTAAAGCGAATTTATTGCATTTTGCAGAGAAGGAGGACTGGCGTTTATCGCGTTTTGGAAAAAACTTTAACTTTTCGTTACTTTTAAGTTACTTTTTCTTACTTGGCTGAGGCTTGATCTCTTTCAGGCCTTGCAGGTGTTTTTAATGATCGCAAAAATGTCAAGCTCTGGCCTGCCATCTCCGTTTCTGACTCAAACTGTTCCCGCTCAGGCGCACAGAGTGCATAATTCTACATTAATATGTTCAGTTTAATTCAGTACATTATTTTATTTTTAAATTGAATGAATTAAACTGAAAAGTAACTCGCATTACTTTTTAAAAAAAATAACTTAAATATTAATGTGTACATTTATAAAGTAATGCGTTACTTTACTCGTTACTACAGAAAAGTAATATTATTACTTATTACACGGCTCTCTGGAATGCTTGATTCTGATTGGTCAGTTGAGACATTTGCAGGTTCGTTATTTTCAAATAATAACCGCTCCAAAATAATAACGCATAGCCGGACTACTTTCACGAGTAAAATCGCTCCGCGCCAATATAGATCAATAAAGATTACTGTCTGTTTGGCGCCATCTTGTGACAAACACTCGACAACCACGACAAGACACAGAGAGCTTACTGAGACTGAACTTGACAAAATAGAGCATGACAGCTACGAAGCCAACACACAAAAAAATACAGAATGGTCATTAAAACTTCCCAAAGACTGGCTAAAAGAGAAAAAATGGAGACAAGTATGAAGCAGAGGATCTTAATAAGGTATTACGATCATTTTATGCATCTGTGCAAAGTTTCGCGGAAGGATAAAAATGTTAATTTAAAACAAATATGCCAATAAAATGTTTCAAATTCATATTCATGTCCAGTTTTTTTTCTTATGTGGCAAGTAGCCGTGTAATAAGCGGGATAATGTAGAGGCAGCCGGTAGTTATTGGGAAATAAGCCCCTTCAGTGTGATACAAGACCCTCCGCTTCGCGTCGGGTCCTGATCACACTGTCGGGGCTTATTTCCCAATAACTACTGGCTGCCTCTACATTATCCCTTACGTAATCCGCGTTACTTGTAATGCGTTACCCCCAACACTGATCACAAGTAAGGGATCGGGGAAAAAGTGACGAGACCCGGGAAATGTGTGGTCAGAATAAACCAATACGCAGCTCCCACATAGAACATTGTACTGTCAGAACCCTGCCATGCTGACTAGATCTAAATACAAACAAGGATCTGGCAGGATCCTGACAGACTTGTAAATTCGAGTGTAAAGGCAGCAAAGTTTTTTTACAGTGTACTTTTTGGGGTACATTAATGTACCTGACACTGTAAAAAATGCAGCATGAGGTTTAAACAACTTAATTATGCAAGTCAATTGAACCTACTAAGTTGACATAGTAACACACAATTTCTTAAGTTAAAGTAACAAAAATATGTGTTGATATGATTTAAACGGTAACATTTAAACGGTACAAAAATGTTCCTTATAGGTGCACATTAGGTCGTTAGGGTAAAATATTGTACTCCTAAAGGTACAACATTTCAACATGTTGTATACAAATAAAGGTACAAAAATGAACCTTTGTGAGTACCATCCCAGTGACAGAAAATGTACAATTTTGTACCTTTTCTCTGACAGTGTATAAGTACTACTTTTTTTTGTATTCTTACTTAAGTACTTTGATTTTGTGCCCAGACATTTAAAAACAATACATTTGACCAAAACTTCTTAACAATGTTTTTAAATATTCAAGTACCATCCATCTTACAAGACAAATCTAAACCTATTGAGTGTTCCACATGTTACCACTTGCATGCATGCTTGCTTTTTAAGTAAGGATTTCATTGCACTGCTTTGAAGGTGAGCTGGTGTGTTTCTGGTGATTAGCAGGTAAATGCAACCTGTCCTCTACTGTTTATGATAACAATGTAAATATGATCGGCATCCCACATTTATATGCACAGTTGTGCACAGTGGTAATCATTTTAATTATTGCATCTACAAGGACATCCAGGGATGTTCTGTGAATGGAATGAAACAACACAACAGGGGACATGTTGAGTCTGTTATGCCCTTTGTTTATTAATCAGACTCACGAAAAAAAACTGCTTGGAGCCAGACTTTCTTTTTCAATTACAAATGGCTTTGAGTAAAGGGGTAAAAAACGAAACTATTTGTAACATTTAAAAAGCTGTTTTATTTGAATCGTAAGATTAATTCCTTGAGGATAGATGGATGAGCTATAGCTTGGCATTTTGAAACTACGCCGACCGTCTAGTTCAATGACTAATCGGCTCTTTTATCCTAACTGTGTCACATAATGTAGCCTACCTTTGTTTTCCTCTCGCCAGACTTTGCAATTAAAACAGGTGTTTGATGTTTACATCATCTGAACGTTTGGCTTTGACAAGAGCTTCGTTTGAGTTGACTTTTTGCCCTCCCAGTGGTGATGTATGTAGTGCTGAGTGGTCCAAAGTGTTTTAAACGTTCCCCGGTGGGGTTCGGTACAAGGTTGAGGGCCAATCCTGTAGTTCAGGTAAAAATCACTTTTTATGCAAGAAGGGAGTTTGGTCCAGTAACTCCTCCCTTCTTCACCAAGCTTCAAATTCCTATTGTGAAGCCAACACCAAAGTGACTTAGGGCGTTTTCACATTAGCACTTTTGGTGCGCACCCGGGTTCGATTGACATCAGAGTTCGGAACATTTGGATGATGTGAACGCTGTTTTCCGAACTCGGGTGCGCACCCGCGAAACGTACTCGAGTCCGCTTAAAAAGGGGGGTCTGGGGTCCGGTTCATGTGAACTCCAGATCGGTACGCTGCTAATGTGAGCGCAATCGTACCAAATCGCGGAAGTGAACCACTGTTAATTACGTATTATATGTGACCAGTCACGGAAAGTAGGGACACAAGTCGGATCTGGGCATTTTGAGTTATTCACAGATTCTGAAAGTGCAGTTTCTAAGCTTTCCAACGATGTGTAACACATGGAAATCTGATAAGATTTGGAGAAGTTGTGGCCATTTGAATATAGGAACTCAGAAATACTCAAACCGAGAAAATCGAGACGAAAGGGACTCTTCTTTTCAGCTGGGGGAGACAATAGGGCTCATTTACATCTCATTTAGCTAAGCCATGCCCCCTGTAAAACCCTTTTTGAGATGTTCTAGCATCATATGCAGTATTTTATGACCAAATGACAACCCGCAAAAATAAACATGACTCTTTTACCTTTGTGGGGATCACAAGTCGAATCCAGTCTGTTTCAGGTTATCCAATGACCATTATTTGTCCACAAATGCGTATAATCCGTGAAATATAGATTGTTTACATCAGATTTCGCATGAATGTCTGGTAATACAATATAATATATAACCTGAAGACTATTTAAATCGTAACATGTAAGGGTATATGAGCTTACACTCCGTTAAACACATGAACCCGCCTTCAAAGTTTGTATTTAAAATAGGGAAGTAGTATAATAGATCATCCAAACAGCGCCGTCGAAAACGTGACATCCTTTAGAGAGGTTACCAATGGCTCGCTCGTTCCTCCATCAGCCAATGACTTCATGGAAAATATTGATAGACAAAACATGTAGCCAATTATATGAAGAATACAACTATATCTGTGTAACTTCTGTGTGTTTGGACTCATGATGCGCTGCAAGAACTGACATACAGATGACGTCAAAGTACCGCGAGAGCGAGTCGAAATTAAACTACTGCGTAAGTGCTCTCGCGGTACTTTGACGTCATCCGACTGCGGCGCCGCATAAAGTCAGTGACGCGGCTGACGTACGATGCGGCTGACTGTTATTTGTTCCGCCCCAGCTTCTTTTATTTTTCTTTTGTTTTGTGCGCCCGAGCTTTACAGTCTGGGGAGACGCAGGCTATAAGTTTGAAAAAAAAAAAAAACTTAGCAAACATGTCTGAGGAACAGGGCAGCGCGTCACTACAGTCACGTGACTTCACGCTCGAGCCGGAAGAGAAGACAATGCTGAATAAAGTCGTAATTCTGCTATTTTTGGACCAAACTGTATTTTCGATGCATCAACACAATCTTACTGACCCACTGTTGTCACATGGACTACTTTGATGATGTTTTTTCTGGACATGGAAACCATACATAGATTTTCAATGAAGGGGAAAGCTCTCGGACTAAATCTAACGATAAAACATCTTAAACTGTGTTCCGAAGATGAACGGAGGTCTTCCGAGTTTAGAACGACATAAGGGTGAGTCGTTAATTACATTATTTTCATTTTTGGGCGAACTATCCTTATTTAGTAGTCACGCTGTTCCCTTTGGGGGCGGAGGCGAAAACACAAGCTTATACAGTATGTAAATATACACACAGACAATGACGCCCCCCGCTGCACGCTAGAATCTCCGCAAAAACAAGCCTATTTTAACCGCAAAATGTACGCTTTTAAATATACAAAAACTGCTATCTCAAACATGGAGAGGCTTCTTCGTGATCTTAACTAACAGATTCTGCAATAAAACGAAAATCACAAATTTCGAAAAAAAAACTTTGTTTCTCATTTTCTCGAAACTTGTGCTGCCGACTTGAGTCCCTGGTTTCCGTGACGGGTCACATATGGAATGTCCCACCAAAACAGACGTGTGTGTTTGTGTGTGTGCACTTACCTTGACAACAAAATGCATAGAATGCTTGCTTGACTTTTGTTCTTATTTTTTAAACCTTTGGTTTTGTTTTCAAAGAAATAATACAGAAACGCACTTGCGTCTGTCTGCCCCAAACATACTAAAGTCGTTTCGATGATTTTCGCATGAAATTTTTGCGGAGGCATTCAGAAATCATCTCTCTGCTTGCAGTTAGTCAATCACGCTTCTCGTCTTCTCGTTTACAGCGGTTGCCAAGCAACATGAGAACGCGCCGGCTGCAGCTTGATGATGCAAGCGTACCGCGGTTCGGATGCAAAAATAATATGTGAACACAGTCCATGGGGGGCATGGGGAGGGGGAAGCAATCGAACTCGGGTTCGGACCAGGCAATCGCACCAAATGTGAAACCGTCCTTAAACTGCAATTCATCAACTGGCTGCTGGCTCCAAAAAGAAGTCAATCCCATAGACCCCCATGTTAAAATGCCCAACTTTACAGCAGAAATAAATATGTTTAAATATGACCAAAAGTGTTTTTGCCCTTCATGCAAACTGTGAGGGGGTGAATTTTATTGTAAATTATATTAACTCTTTCGCGGCCATTGACGAGATAACTCGTCAATTAAGTAAAAATGACGAGAATTTCCGACTTTTCGCAATACCGCTTTTACTTCCGCAACTTATACAATGTAGCGCCTCACGTAAAAGAGAAAGAACTCCGTGTATGTATAAAGATCGCTCTGCATTTGATCTCTATGAAAAGTCCTTCACAAAATGGAATTATCTCAGCTTTTTGTTGAAAAATTGGTGTTTTTAAAAGAAACCTACCCATATTTGATATGTGATAAAAAGAGAATTAATGAAGGATCAAACTTTTTTTTGTTAAAATGAGAGGGTATGTTCTTTCATTTGATATATTGTTTGTTTATATAATTAAAGAACATTTTCTGGAAGGCAGGGAAAGAGTTAAGCCTTACATTAAAGGCACCCCATGTAACTTTTCGGCCACTAGGGGGTGCTAGACATGTATTTTTCATGTCTAGCCCCCCTAGAGGCCACAAGCGCCGCAGCACTGTCGCAAAGGAAAAGAAGACAACTCTTTAGGTCACAAAGTGTGCCTTCCATATCATGTGTCAGATAATATAATTTCATGGGTTTTATTTTTTTTCAAACATCAAAAGATCACATAGCTCACATTTACAAGCCAGTTGTAACGGTGGTCGCTTGGTTAAAGTTTATATATAAAAAAAATGCCTTGAAGGGCAATCAAACCTGGATCGCCCATGTCATAGGTCCATGACACCACCACGACACCACAATGTCACATGATATAAGTCTCTCTCTAACCTCTCCAAGTAGCCTTCAGTAAAATTCAGGTAAAAATGACTTATAAAAGCACTTATGCAAGCATTATAACATTACTTACTAGTACAAAAGTATGAGGGCCAAGTCAGCATGGCCCAATATCCTCGTCCTTCTATTTATTCTGTCACTCTCCCCTTTTCTCTTTCTGGTCTCCTCCGACAAAACCTTGGGTTTCTTTTTCTTAGGTGCTGCTTCGGCCATGACAAAAACATCAGGAAAATAAATAGTTGCACTCTCTCGTCCGAATTTGAGGAAGTGGAGAAAGTGACGTTTGCCGTAAAGCAGATTTTTGTCGTTTTTTTGTTTTGTGCTCGGGTTACTATCCGAAACCCCAAGTTTAAAAGTACGGGTAAAAGCGATACAGACCCCGTCAGGCTATGGTGGACATGTCATTCAACCTATTTTAAGTCGATGTACCATCACAAGGGTCTTGAAAATATACTATGAAGGTTGAAAAACTACAAAGTGTCACTTTAAGTTCAGTATAATTAAGGGCGTGGCCACTTGAGAGATAGGTTTACGCACAGATAGTGGAAGTAGTAAGGAACTAGCGGTCAAAGGTCAAGTGTGTCATTTTGTGCACCACCAACAGCAACAGAACTGGAAAAATGTTAAAGGTTTCCCAATGGTTTTACCAAATGGTACTGTAGTCCCATACCAAACTCACCATGATACTTGATGCAGAAGTCCTGTGAATCAGCTTTTTTGAAAAGAGTTGGTTTGAACAAATGTTGTTTTATATAAACTTATATAAACAATGCTTTTTCACCAGCTTACTCACTTTTGTCACCCAATGCCACTCTCGTCAAACAGTATAGAAGCCCGCCCAACACAGTAGGTGTCGATAATGCACATTTAAGTTTGTGCTCATTTTAAAATGTAAAATCATTAAAACTACGAAATGTCAACTATCATTGATTTGGCTTTCATATAGTCTGTGGTTTATTATGTTTTTATTAAATATTAAGTAAATATTATCCATTTAAAAAATGAATCATGCTAGTTTTATAATGAAAGAAATGTACATTTTAACATAATTGTAATGTGTCTACAAAACGAATTTACTTTTCCATAAATCTTCAGTTGCAAGCCTTAAACTCTCCATTTTCTCCAGTTCTCATTACACACACTGTGTGGTCTCCAGACCCTTATTTCACTAAACTACTTCCTTTAAGTAATCATCTAATAACCGTCACAAAGGAGCGTAACTCTGTAATCTGTTTATAATTAGCATTTCAATGGTCCCAGCGCTAATGGCCGACCTTCAGCGAAACTCTGACCTGCTCATAATTAACAGTAATATCCGATCCTCACCACGTAAGAAACTAGCCATGACCAGATGAATGAAGCTCAGGTACGGCTAATTTCTGTAGCAATTATCTTTTCATGTCGGGAGATTTAGCAGATTATCTGCACGATTTCACACAGTTTTATGCAATTGTGTAATTACAAAATCTGGTCTAAATGACTTCTCAGCTCATGCAGATAGTTTCATGTAGGGCATTCTGTCATAGCGAGGTATAAGTGCCAATTCATTGTGCTCTGTGCATTGACATGATGTTACAGTGTGCATGAATTAGCTTGAAACGAGGTACTCTTGAACTTCCTGTAATCCAGACACTCACTTTTATATCTCTACTGTATGTCCCGGCATCATCAGATATGTTTATGATTGATTGCTTTGGCATTTGTACCTTTGCATATCATTAACGTGTACTAACACACACTTACACAAATGTAAAATCGTGAGTCGGAAAATAGGTGCTCTTTAAAAAAAAGCTATAGATTTGCAATATTATTTGAGACATTTGGAGCCCATTGCATATTCAATTCTAAATGTAGGTAAAGAGAAAGGAAATATCTTTGTTTGTTTATGTTTATTCCAGTCTATTACAAGTCTGTTAAGGTTAGAAAACATATTTTACCTGCAAAATTTCAGAACGGCTCTAATGTTCCCTATATCTGGCCGATATTTGAAACACAATAAACTTTGTTTATGCCAATGCGTCCATATTGCAAATGGAATTTTGGACATTTGCACACATTCAAATGAGCATCAATATGGCTTGGAGGATTATAGATTGCGGTAAACCCTCCACCGCCAGCCCTCTTTTGATCTCTGTATTACTTTATTAGTATAATCCCATATGAAACTCTTCACTTTCATTTCAGCCCAACGGATTCATTTCAATAACCCTTAATCTACCCATAGCAGTCATTGCATACCTCTGTCATTCTTTAGACAACATGAGTCAGGTCTCTCATTTCATTATGTTACTTTAAAATGATTTATTTACTTGTTTGTTTATTTATTTATATTTGTATATGTTTTAAACATTAATCTGCATCCTATTTTCTGCCCAGTGCCTCTTCCTCTTTGAAGGGGCGGGCCGTATTTAAATGAATACGGAGACCTTTTCTCATACATGAGGGCTGTAATAGGGAGCTTAGGAGAACTTCCACCTGATTTCCAATGCAAATATTAGCAAGTCAAGTTCACTGTGTGGCGACAGATTAGGGTTTATCCCTCACGCACACCACTCGATTCTTTACGCTCTGGAAACATTTTCGCTTATCAGCATGAGGCAACGATCAACACTTTGCGTCCCCGGTCCCGGCGAGACTTCAAGAAGGCCATCATCAGCATTCAAACCCACTGCCACGTGCCCAAACTTCTGTGTTTTTGAATTCTTATGCCTAAATCCGTATATTAGACATCGTAATTGCTGTAAGCCTCACTATCAAATGGGGAATTACAAAGAATTTGTGAATGCATCTTCCTTTAACAAACAGCACATTACACTGCATTGTTTTAATAATGAAATGCAGGAATACAATAGCGTCACATGGATTCAGCCATGCGTATTAAAGGAGACACCAGTAGTATCTTTGTGAAACAGAATCTATTAAGACAGATCTGTATTCATAAGGTTTTTATATTTTGTAGGCACTGCAGAACACTCATTTTCCAGTTGATTCACCACTTATTCCTTCTGTTGTGGTCGGCTTCACATTCGGTATTGCAATGCATTCGTGAGCTGCACGTTAGTTTCATACTGATATTAACAGGTAGCTCAAATGACTAATTCACTCGTTTGACTATGTTGATGTGATTGGTTACATGTGTGTGACGTATAAAATAACACAGTCTCACCCCATAACGTCAATATTTGACGACACTTGACCTTGCGTTAATATGTTGACGCGGAGGGTATACCTTTCGCGTCATTTTTTGACGAACTGGGGACTTCAATACTATTACGTCCGTTGCATTCTCTTTCCTATTTTCTTACCATTTTCGCGTTGGTTTAGGGTTAGATTACGCAAAATTAAACAGTGTACGCGAAATTAAACAGTTGTCACCTGGCGTTGGGGTTAGAGTTAGGTACGCGAAATTAAACAGTTGTCACCTGGCGTTGGGGTTAACCCTAAACCGACGCGAAAATGGTAAGAAAATAGGAAAGAGAATGCAACAGACTTAATAGTATTGAAGTCCCCAGTTCGTCAAAAAATGACGCGAAAGGTATACCCTCCGCGTCAACATATTGACGCATGGTCAAGTGTCGTCAAATATTGACGCCATGGGGTGAGACTGGGTTGTATAAAACCAAGGCTATTTCAAACCACAGTATTGAAACTGTCTTTGGAAAACTCAGATTTTATGCTTAATACTAAATAAATATTTGTGCATGGTTTGCCTTAAAGCATATTACCACATAAACATTTAAACAACTATACAAATTTGATTTTGCACCACAGGGGGACTTTAATTAAGGATAATGGTGCTTTTCCATTGCATAGTAACTCATGGGTCGGGTCGTGTCTGCTCACTTTACTTTGGTTTGGTTAGCTTTTCCATTGAGTTTAGTATCACTTCAGAGTGGGAGGGATTATAGGCGTTTAGTTATATTTGCGCTGCTTACTGCTGTGACATCATACAAAAAGTGGGAGCGAGCATCGTTGGAATGCTGTGTTTCCCATACATTCATTTATTTGTCAGTCCACCACAAAATCAAAATTGAGCACCACAAATAGATGTTTGCATAATGTGTTTATCACTATACATCTGTCTCACATGACTGTTTCTGTACAAACACCAAGGTTTGCTTGAGACTCGAGCGCACACATGAAGGTAAAGCTAATCTTGCATTTAGCGATGACTTTGATAGTGACGATTGTCTCCGACCAATCAACCGAGGTGGTACTAATAAAATTTTGGGTACTACGTACTGTACCCAGTAGAAAAGCAACCAAAAGCGAGCTTACCGACCTGACCTATGGGGTACTATGCAATGGAAAAGTGCCATAAGCTGTTTTTCCCAACATAAACACAAGGTGAATCTCATTAAAACATACAGACCATATTTCACAAAAAATTTAGAAAAATCTATAGTAATGAAAATAAATAAAACAACATGAATTACATTAAGAAAACAAAGTCTTTAATGTGATGCAATGTAATACAATGCTTTATGCATCATCTTAAATTCATTCCTTTCACAACATTTTTTTCTTACATTTACTGTACATACTGTACATATGCACCACAATACAAAATCAACTTTAAAGTACTTTCAAGTTATATAATTTATGAGTATTTATTTAATAGAAATTGATCTCAAGGTCTATGCTTGTACTAAGTGTGAGATCGTAACAAGGCCGTGGTGAGCTTGAACCTGCTTACGTCACGAGTCATTTTTTGGACCCAACATCCAATAGGAAAATTAAACTGCAGTAGCCACCGTTTAACCTGAAGAGGGCAGCACTCAGACGTTTTTATACCATATATTGCAGTATTGAAACATTTTATATCCTAATGTCAAAAAAGTTACTAAAATCAATGAACAGCACTAATAAAGCATCATTCTTACAGATCATTAACTAAAAAAAGTTGGTTTAGGGTTTAGTTACTCTTTAATGACAGAGACTTTAACAGGTAGGCCTACTATAAGATTGAATGCAATAAAATGTTTACATTCAGTTAAGATAATCAATTGCTTACTATGATACTCACTAAGAAAGCTATTTTGAAACATGTTTATGTGTATTTGCAAATATGAATTTATACTTTTAAATGATTTATGTTCTAACCCCTGGTTTCTTAATGCTTATCTATTGGAAGGCCAAACAAAGTAGTTTGCCTTTCGCACCGAAACACACGGCGTCTACTCAACATGGCGGAAACAACAGTACTACAGCGTGATTAAAAGTTACACCCTCTATCTTTGTGTGTACATTAGGGTGATGTTATGCAAATGTCCATTTCAGTATGACATCTAACTGCATGGGCGTGTTTGAAAGAGCCGTTTTAGGAAGGCGTGAATGGGGCTTCACTTTAAAAAAAAGAGATCTCTTTGGATTTTAAACTTTAATTTTTGCAACTTTACAAATCTTTTATGTGCACAGACATCTTTTAACACCCTAAAAACAAAGGAAAACATGAAATGTGGTTATATGACTCATTTTATAACCTAATGATTTTTGGCATAAAAGAAAATTAATTGATCGTTTTGAAGCATACAGTGCATTTTTTGGGGCTTTTGCTTCAAATATACCCGTGCTACTTATGACTAAATACTATAGTTTGCTGTATCGCTTCCCCAGCATCAATGCAACAGTGCTCTGTTAAAACAAATCCAAACCTTTATGCCAACAGAGCCAAGATGGGGTGGTGGTCAGGGTAAGAGTCCACAGGGATAAGAAGTAATAAATAATTTCTATGTTAAAAAGCATAGAACAAAATGCATTGTGTTTCTTAACTCTTAACAATTTACTCTGCAAGTGAATAATAGATGAACTGAGCTGGAACCAGTCTTGCCCATTGAAGGGAGAGCTAATCTTCAATCTCTTCAAGCCTTTCAACAAAGGTGTGGATGACAAACAACCAGACAGATTTTAGACTACAAATACAGTAGGCTGTGATCGCATGCGCTTAGTGCTGCTGTATATTCTAATGCTGAAATAAAACTAGATTTTCACATTTTCTAAAGACAATTAACACTGGACAAAGCTTGGGTGTTGCTGTATGTTATTATCGTGTGTTGTGGTTGCTTACTGACCCAAGTCAGAAGAGTGATCATCCAGATCTCTGTGATATTCTTGTCCTCAGATATGTTTTGAGTTCCTCTTTTAAAGTCTATAAGATTTTTTCTTCTAAAAAGAAATAACACATTCCTAACGTGCATATTTAGGGTTAACTAACACTAACAGCGATGTTTGGGAAGATGTTAACTGTGAAAAAAAAACAGTCTTAAAGGGGACATTTCACAAGACTTTTTTAAGATGTTTATAACATATAGATCATTTATTATAGGATGTTAAAATGGCCACTTTGTAGGTGTCACGACTGGGAACAGGAATCAGGACGCAAGTGCAGGGTTCACCATGAAATAAATAATATTTAATATAAAATGAACAGAAACAAAACACGAGGAGTAAAACCGTAACACAGGAACACGCAGTACATGGAACACAGGAACAGACATGAACGTAATGACAATGACACTGATCCGGCGACAGGTGAGAAACAGACAGCAGTATAAATACACAACACTTAACAGGGAACAGGTGTGATGAATCAGTCCGTGAATGTCCAGGTGACGTAATCGGGGAGACAAACAAAACATGACACGGATCACCGTGACAGTAGGTGTGAGCAAAAATGTGCCGTTTTTGGGTGTTTTTTTATGCAAATGAGCTGATATCTGCACTAAATGGCAGTGCAGTGGTTGGACAGTGCAGATTAAAGGGCGGCATAGGTGTCATTTACACTGGGGACGCTGGGGACATGTCCCCACCACTTTTTGAAATGGCTGATTTTGTCCCCACCACTTTTTGAAAGCATTTGGTTAAAATGTTCTGAAAAATCAAGCAATACATGTGCGACTTACTCTGCAAAAATGACTTTCTTATGAGAAAACATGAGAAAAAATCTAAAAATAAGATTTTTTTTCTTAAACACTTAATTTAAGCAAAATTTTCTCACCCCATTGGCAGATATTTTTGCTTGTTTTAAGCACAAATTCACTTAAATTGAACAGTTTTTGTCTAAAAACTAGACTTATTTTCTTAAATAATTTTGCTCATGGAGAAAATACATCTTGATTTAAGAATTTTTAGATATTTCTACTGAAAACAGGACAAAAATACTAAGTAAGAAAGTCAAATTTTCAAGAAAAAAAGTCTTAGTATTTTTTTCTTGTTTTCAGTAAAAATATCTAAAAATTCTTAAATTAAGATGCTTTTTTCTTGATGAGCAAAAATCTAGTTTTTTGAACCAAAAGTATCAAATTAAGTGATTTTGTGCATAAAACAAGCAAAAAAATCTGCCAAAGGGGTAAGCAATTTTTTCCTGAATTTAGTGTTTAAGAAAAAATTTCAAGATTCTTTTGCTTACCCCATTGGCAGATTTTTTTTGCTTGTTTTATGGACAAAATCACTTACATTTGGTATTTTTGGTCTAAAAACTAGACTTATTTTCTTAGGTCATTTTGCTCATAATAAAGAAATAGATGCTTTTCTTTATGAGCAAAATGACATAAGAAAATAAATAAAAATACTAAGATTTTTTTTTTTCTTGAAAATCATTTTTTGCAGTGTAGGACTGGTTTTGTGGTCCAAGGTCACATATGTTGCGTTGTGTGCTTATGGTGTGTTTTCTTTTACATATATAATGAATTTCATTGTAATCTTCATGTAATTTGACTTAACGTGCTGCTGTTTTCTACAGTATGGTGTTTTGGCGCTGTTCGTTTGAGCTGGTGTTGTAGGGACTGTTACATGTGCAGTCGACATTGTTGAGAGTTTTATGCTGAGTATTTTTGTGTTGTTGACCGGCCTACGCTATGCCCATTTTTGATGCGCCGTTATTCAATATTTTTCCCGTCCTGCTGTAATGTTTTTTCATCTGATCTTTTGTCCCCACCACTTTTCAACACAAACTGATGCCCCTGAGGGGCGGTATTACCCTTCTGACATCACAAGGAAGCCACATTTCAATTATCTATTTTTTCACATGCTTGCAGAGAATGGTTTACCAAAACTAAGTTACTGGGATTAGCTTAAGGCAAGACTAGGCCTTAGTTTAATTGGGAAATATAACTAGTTTTAACAAACATGGCTTACTAAAAACATTACTTGTGTGCATTTTGAGGCATTGATGTATTTTAAGATATGGCAGTGCAAGTTCAGTTTGGACAGCTCTTAGATTTATTTTAGTCTAGGACTAGTCTAATCCCTGTCCGGGAATCCACCCCATAAAATCATTTAAACACGGATATAGTCTATAATTATAAAAAAACATTTGATTCATACACTGTTAGAAAAAATACATTGTCAAAATATTCTATATACTCCAGCTGTCAATGGGCAGTGCCATTATATGTCCTAATATGTACAATAGCTAATAGCTACAGATATGTATACATTTGGTACACTCTAAACCTAAATTAGTTAACTTTAGAAAATTGTGTGGAAACTTGTTGCACTAAATAATTTTAGCTTTAACACAGGGTGAAACTAAACAGGTTAAGTTGTATTAAAACAAAACCTTTAGTGGGTGTTGCAGACAAAACAAGTTGGCATTAGTTGTCTATACTTAAAAGCATTAGTTCACATTATTATTTATTTATTTACTTTTATTTTTTTGAGGATATGTTTAATTTCTTGGCTCGCCCCTGGTTTTAATCCTTTGTTCGGTCAAATATAAACATTTCCTGAGTCAATTTCACCAAACGTCTGGGTTCGTCCATTTTTGACCCAACGCTGTGAAAATAACCCAACATTTTTAGAGTGTATGCCAAATCCAGCTTTCTCTGAAAATACATGATCAAATATTTTGTGTCTTTATGATCATTTTGTACAGGGTTCAAACATTTTCTCTGAAGTATTTTGTCTTTCTAGTGCTTAAATGTTGATGATCTAATTATACACAGATAGATGGTGTTATATTGGAAAAGGTTGTGCTGTAGTGTTGGTTTACGAGTTTTCTGTTTAAAGTGTTATGTCAAATTGGTGTTCCAGTGTAAACAAGTGTTCAGAAAAGAAAAGCCACGGCACATTCCTCTGCACTCACAAACACAATAGTCTAATCTGCGCAAAGACAAGGAGAGAAAATGCAGAAGGCTTATGTATTCAAAGTTTGGGGCTGTGAGATTAAAAATTTCCCTCTAAAGTATCCCTGCAAAGTTGTGCACAAAGCGTACACATCCGTTTCAAGCAAATCCAGTCACTCAGTGCTATTGGACCGTTTCGTCGGCCTACTCCGCTTTCCAAGACATTAGTCCTGCACAAACGCAGCCGAATACAATGAGCGAAAAAAATATATTCTGCGCTCTCTCTCTCTCCTTTTCTGTATTTACTGCATCGACTAAATCATGTGGTCAGGGTTGTGTGAAGCCAAACTATAATGAGATCATTTCCCATTCTCTTTCTCTCGCCTATCAAACTTCGTACAAATGGCTCGACTTTCCATATCGTGAAAGTTTGAATAAACAACTTGACAAAGCAACATGTCTTGCCTGCTACAAAATATATAGATTTTTGAATGAGGGAGCGTAAACTCTATTTCAGTTGAGGATAATAACATTAACACAGCCGGGCTCTGCCAACCCAAGAAAGCTCTGGATGGGCACACATAAAGAAAAATACAGAACTTACGTTTAAATCCATGGAGAAGGCCCCGGAAAATACTGTACCTTCAAATGAGCCTACCAAATACTATAAACTCTACATATATTAAAATACATCAGTGCCCTTTGTTTTGCCTCAAAATGTACACCAGTAATGTTTTTAGTAAGGCATGTTTGTTATAACTAGTTATATTTTTTTATTAACCTAAGGCATAGTCCTGGCTTAAGCAAATCCCTGTCCGGGAAACCGCCCCTTAATGTTTAAGCCTTGAGACTTCACTAATGTTTATTGCTTGGCCTCATGTCTTCACTTGTTATCATGATAAAATAAGTTTACATTTTATTTAAACTTGCATGAAATATTTCCCAAAACAATGCATACATGCACTACATTAAAATATCATTAACTGGAATATGCTAATCTTTAAACGACTACGTGTTCATGAACAAATTTCATTTAATGTAAACACACGCACAGTTTGTCCAGTATATTGACGTTTATGACCTCGATAAGACGGATAGGTTTAAAGCAAGTGACTCCAACCCTCATTTAGACAAAACCGGCATGCCGTGATGTGCATAAAATTTTAAATGACCTATTCATAAAACACAACTCACAAATCACTAAACACAGGTACGGTGCACGCCTCCATTGCACACTCCATAATTTCGTACATTAAAGGATGGGAGTGATGTCTTTCATTTACGAAAGGGTCTTGTGAGCCGCCCAGGGTCAAGCTGATGGTTGGGCCCACCGCACATGCTCAGTAGCCACCACTGATTAATTTCCACACCAGTCTGCTTTGTCTTCTACAGCTCGCTGAACAAGTTCATTTCATCTGATGAGTTCATCTGGGGGTCAGGACGGTCCTCGCACCTGATATTACCCGCAGAGCGAAGGGGTCAGAGAGATTTGGAATATGAATCGGTAATTAGTTCGCTGTATAAAAATATACAACTTGCTTGAAATGCTTGAAGTGTTTTGGCGAAGCTTCAAAAAAGATTGTTTTATGCGCAAGCACATTTTTCACACTTTCAATCTTTGAAAACAATCAAAACAGACAAGTAGCGAGATATTCTGGGTTTGGTCGCATTCCAGGAAAAGCGAACGAACCAATTTGCTTTTGTCTGTGCGTTCGGGACGATCCAGTCAGTAGCCTGGCGCTGTTAGCGTTTAGTATCGCCGCTCCTAAATCAAAGGAAAACAAAAACTATTTTTGATTTCTGCATGGTTTGCCATCTGTTACTATACATCTAAATTTCACAATCCAATTCTCAGCGACATTTACTGCAAGCAGTTTCTCTACACCCCCCCCCTCCTCAGTCAATCATGAAAATGTGCTGGACTGATGACTGACTCTCCAACGTTATGAGGAGCAGCGCGGGCCTTCATCAAAATGCTCAATCGAAGGTAATTTAAAGTCGGCGCCACAAACGGGTGTTTAAGGTGGGCCCTGTTGCGCGACTGAGCTGCGCTTGGGAAGAGATGACAGGAGGCGTTTTACCATTTAAAAGGATAGTGGAATAGATTTCGCACCCCAACAATACTGTAAATATATCTGCCCGTGCGTTTGGACGACGGCCATGAGACGAATGTGACTTTCAAGTGGCTGTGCATTAATAAATCACAGGCCTTTCAAAAGCCCTTCAAATGCCCGCTTTATCCTCATGTGTGCATTCAGACCACTGGCATCATTACATATAAATATCAGTTTGAAAATATTGCCCTGCTGCCATTGCCTTGCATTATGGCCTATAGCAATAATTGAATGGGTACTGATGATGATGAATCGATTGGGTTACAGTGTGTCTGTTTGTGTTTGTGATGCAGGCATGATGTAAATTCATATGGCACGTGAACGTGTTTGTACTGTGCATTTCTACAATTAAATATTTTTATTTATCCATTTAGCATATTCGTCATTAGCATACACATCTCGCTGAACATTACAATATAGAAAATGTATCAATGTCTTGCTACGGTTGGCAAGGTTGCTATGCAATTTCTAAGATGTTTTTATTGTTTTTAGCATGTTGGCTTATGTGGTGTTCTGAGTAATTGCATACTAGTCCAAGACTTAGGAACCCAACCAAGTCTAGTTTCTTTAAAAGTCTACATGGCAAAAGTATGGATATGTTAGTATTTTTGTCTCGTTTTCCAGTACAGGACATCTCAAAATTTTTAAATCGATATGTTTTCTTGAGCAACAAAATTCCTTTTAAATGCAATTGATTTAAAGAAAACTCACTGGCTGATTTTTTTCTTGTTTTAAGCATAAACTCACTTAACTTTAGTATATTTTGTTCAGAAAACAGATTTACTTAACTGGGCAAAATGGCGTAAGAGTGCAATTTCAAAAAATTCCTTTGGGAGAGGACATTTCTCTGGGGGATCTACTGACAAGGAACACGTTAAAAAACAAAGGTGCAATCTACAATGCAATCTTACAAAACAGCCAGAATTAATGTAGGGTTTAACAGGGCGTGTGCACCAAAGCGAAAATACGGGTGAAACGCCAGGCAGATGCAAATTGTGGGCACTTGCCAGCATTTTTTAAAGGGCACCTATTTCATTGCTAAAAGCAACATTCTTTTGTGTAGTTGGTATAATACAATGTGTTTGCGTGGTTTATGGTCAAAAACATTATTTTGTGTAGTTGGTATAATACAAGTGTTTGCGCGGTTTATGGTTAAAAACAACATTATTTGTGTAGTTGGTATAATACAAGTGTTTGCGTGGTTTATGGTTAAAACACATTATTTTCCAAATACCGTACATTTTTTTGTAGCCCAAGATTTCACTCTCTTCCTGAAACACACCAGTTTTGTACAAAACTCATCGATTTGAAAAGCGCTGTGTCCCTGATTGGCCAGCTAATCTGTACGTTGTGATGGGCCTGAATACCTCTTGACGTCAGATGGAAATGTGACGCTCCTTACCATGTTTGAAAGATTTGCTCACAATGCTAACAGGAGTAAACTTACAGCCTCCAAAGCGGGAGGAATTATGATAATGTCTCGCGTCATCGTTTACATTGGGGTTTGTACCTTTTGCATATCGTTAAGTAAGTAATAATTGACGATGGGACATTGAATTCTAAGAAAATAATGCACACTGCGGGTGTGCATTATTTTCAAATAATTGAAAGGACCGGAGTCAATGATTCCGCTTATACCACGGTTACCACAAACATTGCTCTGGTGCCTATTTTTAAGACATTTTAGCATTGTTGGGCAAGTTACAAAATATGTGTAATAAGTTACAGTTACTAGTAACTTTTTTTTAAGAGCAATTGAATTACTCTACCAGTTACTGTATATCAAAAGTAATTAGTTACTAGGGAAATTAACTTTTAAGTACTTTTATGTCTGCTTTTTAAATGTAAATATGAACAGTACTCAACAGTCAAATGATAAAATGATAGGCTGTAGGCCACAGTGGGCATCACTCTTTTGTTAGATTGGTTATGTACTGCATTATTTTAGTAAAGTTTCTTATATGGATGGGCTATTTTACACGTAAGACTCTCATATATCACATAATGTAGGAGCCTATTTTGCTTTAGATTCAGGCTATTTTTGTTAGAAATTATCTTAATATGTAAGCTTAGTTTATTTATGTATATCATTTAGACAAATATTCTGTATGTTTACTTTTTAAATATATATGCGTTAAAATTGTCTCTTTAAGAATTTTGAGACTGTGAAGTAGAGGTCTTCTCGGGTCCAAAGAAATGTACCCGACCCGAAATGACCCGAATCACTTCATACCCGAACCCGACGTGCATAAATAAAAAAAAATTAAAGAAAGACCCGACCCGAGACAAACCCGAGAAAATTAGACCCGAGTCCGACCCGAACTAGTGAAAATTTTTTTTAACCCGACTGGAACCGAATGTAAACTGCACTGACGTGTGTGCATTCTGCAGACCCACGCGCAGCAGTCAGACAGAAAGAAACTCCGGTGGCCTTGCAACCAATTTGGCGAGCTGCTCCATTCGTTTTACTTTGTTATCTGACGACGACACCAACGTAACCGCATAAAATGTACATTTATAATTGACTGACATGTTTGTCTCAATGAAAATGAACCTTCCGACAACCACACAATGTCGCAAGCGCTCTTGGCAAACAGATGAGAGGTTTGTAAAGGACATTGACACACACAGGCGAGAGAGTTCGGGTCTTCTCGGGTCCGTTCAGAAAAAACACATTCATTTTTAAATTACCCGAGACCCGATGCCGCTATTATTGTACCCGACCCGTGTCCGAGGCACATGTGAAACTTTTAGACCCGAACCCGTTCGGGTCTCGGGTCGGACCTCGGGTTTTCGCATCTAAGTGGACCCGTGAAGACCTCTACTGTGAAGCTTGCGGCTGGTAGTGCACAGGACTACAGTGGAATACAGTGGAGTTGCGCAGTTCTCTTTACCGCATCCGTGATATTTAAGATCATATATTTTTTGTATATTTTTATGTTTGATTTAAATGATAAACAAGATTAAAGTAAGATATTTAATCAGAAAACGGAGTATGTGAATTTTTTGTCGGACGGACACAGATCGAGTGGATTGTTTTGTCGGATATGGAGTGAGTGAAACCAAAACTGAAACTAAATGCGCACTCATGTCACCGGCCAGGGGCTGGCTACTAGTTGTGTAAACCACGCCCCTTCTAAACTTCCACCTCGAGGAGGTCCCCAGAACCAACCCAATGACCAGACAACAACGAGCACAAGTAAAAATAAAATGTTCTTTATTGAATTAAATATTTAAAATATAGAGGGGGCTGGGGAAAGGGAAAGTTAAAACTAATTCCAGTTCTGCCCTCCAGGGGGCCACGGCCAATGAATGACTAAAGTTGGGGGGGGGGGTCGTACGTGGGGGGAACGGGCTCCTGCCTCGGGTTCCCTCTACTCGTGGCGCGCTCCTCTTCCTTCCTGGAGGCAGAATAAAAACACAATGAGTGCTGGTGTGGGTCTTTCGCTGTTGTCGTACCTGGACTCGGCGCACTGCAGTACACCGCCTACTTTCCACAGGTCCTTGGTCGTTGATTCACTCGCCTTCCTTATTTTCCCTCCTCAGTTCGATATGTCGATGCTCACGTTGGTTCTCTTTCTCTCCACAGACGACTGCTGGATACAGGGACACAATGATTCGTTCTCAAGACGTTGCTCACCTCTGCGCTGATTACAGCTTTCAGGTAGGTATGGCTCTCTCCAAAACTCAATCTCTCAGTATTCACGTTGACTCTCTCTTTCTCCACAGGTGGCTGCTAGGATACAAGGACACAATGAATCGTTCTCAGGACGTCGCTCACCTCTGTGCTGATTACAGCTGTCAGGTAGGTATGGCTCTCTCCAAAGCTCAATCTCTCAGTGTTCACGTTGGCTCTCTCTTTCTCCACAGATGGCTGCTAGGATACAAGGACACAATGAATCGTTCTCAAGACGTCGCTCCCCTCTGCGCTGATTACAGCCGTCAGGTAGGTGTGGCTCTCTCCAAAGCTCAATCTCTCAGGGTTCACGTTGGCTCTCTCTTTCTCCACAGATGGCTGCTAGGATACAAGGACACAATGAATCGTTCTCACAACGTCGCTCACCTCTGTGCTGATTACAGCGGTCAGGTAGGTATGGCTCTCTCCAAAACTCAATCTCTCAGTGTTCACGTTGGCTCTCTCTTCCTCCACAGATGGCTGCTAGGATACAAGGACACAATGAATCGTTCTCAATACGTCGCTCACCTCTGTGCTGATTACAGCGGTCAGGTAGGTATGGCTCTCTCCAAAACTCAATCTCTCAGTGTTCACGTTGGCTCTCTCTTCCTCCACAGATGGCTGCTAGGATACAAGGACACAATGAATCGTTCTCAATACGTCGCTCACCTCTGGGCTGATTACAGCGGTCAGGTAGGTATGGCTCTCTCCAAAACTCAATCTCTCCGTGTTCACGTTGGCTCTCTTTCTCTCTACAGATGGCCGGGTTCTGCAATGCGGCGGTTAAGCAACGGTCTGTACTGGGACTCCGGGGGCCAGGACCCCCTCGGCGAACTCGTTGATGAACAGAGGGGCGAGAACCCTGGCGGCACACCGGGTCGAACGCTGCCCGTTCCTCGAGACCCGTTGGTCAACTGGACCGGGGCGCCCTTTCGTCGAGACCTCGGGCCGGCGGGTCCCTCCTGCCTCTACTCTGTGATGATAACAGGACACAGGTAAGTTAACAATAATAGGTACAGTACTCACACACGCCGCTCCTCGCACAGTTCTTCGCCGCCACTCTGCAATTCTGTGGAACTGAAAACACACTACAGCAGTGTTATACAGGTTTTTCTCTAGCGCCGTTCTTTCCTCTTCACCATCCCGGGACGAGTGACTGGGAACGGGATTTCGTCACACAAGACACAGCACTCACACTGCAATACACGGCATTACACAGCACCACTTCAAGTGAAAATTTCCAAAGACTCACCCCACCACGCTCAGTGCACACAATAGACACCCGTCCTCTTCCACGTCGCTCTGGGCGAGAAATAGGGAGATGGTAAATGGCCTAGCGTTTGTTTGCGGTTATTGCTGTAGCTGCTTTCCCACGGAACCCTTCGGCTCACCCACCACGCTGGTCCAGGGGTAGGGCCACCCGATCGCTCTCTTGAGAACACTCAAACAATAAATCAATCCAATATGTAATACAACATTCACTTCAAGGGTTTAGTTTACTCACAATCTCTTTCTTTCTTCGTCCTAGGTTGTTTTCATATAAACAGTAGCTCAGGCAGCTAGACGGGGCGCTCTCCAACCACAAACACCACTCTTCCCACAGATACGTACTCACAGTGGTAAGTTTTCCTCTCCTTCCGTTTTCCTCAAACAATGTCCGAGTCCGGCTAGTACTTCACCCTTAAGGTCTTTAATGTCCTCCTTTCCATCGATCTATAATCCAGACGTGGAGAGAGAGCAATGCAACAATCCGAATATAGCGTATTTAGGCGAGCTCAACTCAGCACTACAACACACACCAACACATCCGTGGATAACATCAGCCCAGACTGTGGTTTGCCTTGTCCTTTTATACTCCCTGGGTGCTGTTCTCCTCCAATCACCCGGCGCTCCCCTTAATCGCTCCCAGCTGCGTGTAGTTTAGCTGATTTCCGCGTTCGCGGCGCCACCGGATGTCCGGTGTTTGCTCTTTCCGGTCCGGGCGGAAACATCCGGGCGGAACCAAAACTTCCCAATTTTTGGTTCCGCCTCAAAGATCGTCACTCCTGTGACATCCTCCCCCACCAATACATTCTAGTCCCTAGAATGCCTCGGCGTTGTCCACTCCCCGTACCGGGCAGGGGGGCGTCCTCGACTTTCTCGTTGGGAGCGCCTGACGGGTGAATCGGGCTCGGCTGGCCCAGGGACTGCCTCTGGTTGTATCTGAGCCGCTGGGGGTTCAACTGGCTCTGGTGCCAGCTCAGGCTGCATCTGGGCCACTGGGGGTTCGACGGGCTCTGGTGCCACTTCTGGTTGCCTCTGGGCCACTGGGGGTTCAACTGGCTCGGGTGCCACCTCTGGCTGCCTCTGGGCGGCCGGGGGTAGCGCTACCATGGGTCTTCCTGGTACCACAGCCCATCCTTCCAACCAGGGGGCCTCCGGTACTGGCTCGGCGGGCCCTTCTGTCACTGCCTCGGGGTAGTTCGGACAGGGGCGAAGCATATTGCGATGTACCACGCGTTCGGGGCCAGGTTTTCCCTCGGGTCGGATGGTATACACCGGTTGTCCCGGCCTCTGCTGCTTGCAGACCACATACGGGATCGCCTCCCAGCGGTCACTCAGCTTCCCCTTCCCCTGCCGCCGGTTATCTCTCGCCAGGACTCTCTCACCTGGTAACAGGGGGGCATCTCGGGCAGTCCGATCGTACAGCCGTTTGTTCCTTTCTCCTACCGTCTGTATTCTCCTCGACACCTGTTCATAGGCGAAGTGTAAGCGCTGGTGATGGCGCCCCACCCACTCTGTCACACTCACTTCTTCCTGGTCCGCTGCCACCCCCAAGACCAAGTCAGTGGGCATTCGCACGTGCCTGCCGAACATCAGGTAAGTAGGGGCATACCCCGTTGTGCTATGAACACTATTATTATATGCTTGCAAGAGGTTCGGTAAAGCACTCACCCAATCTCTCTGCTGCTGTTGGTCTAAGGTCCCCAGTAACCCCAATAGGGTCTGATTAAACCTCTCGCAGGCTCCATTTCCCTGGGGGTGATACGACGTTGTGTGGGTCTTCGTGCACCCATACAACTGGCACAACTCACGGATCACCTTGGACTCAAAATTCGCCCCTTGGTCGGAGTGCAGGAACTCGGGGCATCCAAACGCCTGAAAAACATGGCGCCATAAGGCTGTGGCGGTGGTATTGGCTGTCTGATCAAGCGTTGGAACTGCCCAGGCGTATTTGGTAAACAGATCGGTGATGACCAGGATGTTTTGATAACGGTCCTGAGGGCGGCCCAGCGTCAGAAAATCAATGGCCATTATGTGGAGGGGGGCTTTCGCATGGATGGGTACCATCGGTGCTCGGGCCTCTCGTCTAGACTTGAACAACATGCACCGGGGGCAAGCTTGAATTAGGTTGTGCACAGACGCCTCCAGCCCCGGCCAGTAGAAAAATCTACGTAGTAGGGATACAGTTCTCTCCTGTCCCTGGTGCCCCAACTGGTCATGGTAGACTGAGACCAATGCATTTACCTGGTCGGCGGGCACCACAATCTGGCGCACTTCTTCCCCCAATTTCGGGTCGCGGGTTTTCCGGCAAAGCACCCCCTCCTGTAGCTCCAGCTTCTCCCACTGTCCCAGCAACTTTTTCCCCGTCTCCGTCTGGGCTAATCTTTCAGCCGGCGTGGGCCGTTGGCCCTGTTCCACCCACACCTTCACTTGGCGCAGATCTCGGTCCTGAGCTTGCCTCTCTATCCATCGGCGGGGGTTCCACCCCCAGTTCCCTGGCACGGCCTCCTTCTGGCCTCCTGGTGCTTCCACGACCCCTATCATATAGCCTTCCTCGTGGCTATCCTCCCTTTGCTCCCCCTGGCATCTGGGGCTCTTTGCCTCCGGCAATCTTGAAAGGACGTCTGCGTTCGTATGCTCTCGCCCGGGCCGATACTGCAACTTGTAATTGAAGTTGGCCAACTGGGCCACCCATCGCTGTTCCACAGCCCCCAACTTCGCCGTCTGTAAATGCACTAGAGGGTTATTGTCTGTAATGATCGTTACCTCAGCTCCCCAAAGGTAGTCCTTGAACTTTTCACTTAAGGCCCACTTCAGGGCCAGCAGTTCCAGCTTAAAGGAACTATAATTGGCATCATTCCTCTCCGCCGGATGGAGGCTTCGGCTCGCATAGGCGATCACCCGCTCAGCTCCTTCTTGTCGTTGGGCCAATACCGCCCCCAATCCCAGGTTGCTTGCGTCTGTATACAAGACAAAGGGTTTAGAAAAGTCAGCATACGCCAAGATGGGGGCCTGTAACAACTCCTGCTTTAGCCTCTGAAAAGCCCCCTCACAATCATCACCCCAGTTAATCGAGGGCGATCCACGGCCCCGGCTTCGTCCTGTGCCAACCAGCAACTGGTTAAGGGGCTTGGCGATTTTGGAGAAATCTTTAATAAACCGTCTGTAATATCCCACGAATCCCAGAAAAGATCGTACTTGCCTCACAGTCTTGGGTGCGTTCCACTCCTTTACGGCAGAGACTTTCTCGGGGTCCACAGCCACCCCCGCTGCACTGACCACATGGCCCAGGAACTTCACTTCTCGCCGCAACAGGTGGCATTTGTCCGGCTGCAGTTTCAGCCCGTATCTTTCCATGGCTCGAAAGACTTCCTCTAGGTGCCGGAGGTGGGAATCGAAATCTGGGGAATACACAATCACATCATCCAAATATACCAATACCGACTCCATCAACTGACCTCCAAGGCAGCGTTGCATCAAGCGTTGGAAGGTGGCTGGAGCGTTGCAGAGTCCGAAAGGCATCCGGTCCCACTCGAACAATCCGAATGGGGTCGTGAAAGCCGTCTTCTCCCGGTCCACCTCGGCCACCTGCACCTGCCAATATCCACTGGCCAGATCTAAGGTGGAATACCAGGCTGACTGCGTGAGGCTAGCGAGGGAGTCTTCGATTCGTGGTAAGGGGAAAGCATCTTTCTTTGTTACCAGGTTCAGCTTGCGATAGTCCACACAGAACCTCCAGGCTCCCGTCTTCTTTTGTACGAGCACGATGGGGGCCGCCCAAGGGCTGCTACTCTCTCTAACGATGCCCCGGCTCAACATGCCCTGCAGAAGTGTACGTACTTCCGCATATAAGGTAGGTGGGATCGGTCGATACCTCTCTCTGCTTGGCCCCGCATCTCCAGTGGGGATGTGGTGTTCCACCACCCGGGTGCACCCATAGTCCTCATCGTGCCTTGCAAACACGTGTTGCCACTTCCGAAGGAGTGCCTGCAGTTTCTGCGTCTGCACCTGTCCCAGGTCATCCCCTTGCAGTGACTCACCCGCCAGATGTTTCGGCACACCCCCCCCTTGGCTACTCGCCGGGGCGTCCATCTGGGTCAGGGCCACCTCGATCACAGTGGGGCACACCTGACGAAAACTAACGTCCCTTTCTTCTCTCACCTGGTGAGGCGTGACCGTCGTTAGCCGGGCCAGTCGTTGGTGTCGATATAATTGGACTGCATAGGGGTGCTCATTTCTCACTCTCACAGGGATCCTTCCCCGGTAGACCGCCGCTAGTCCCCGGGCTACCTCCACTTGTGGACAATCCGTGTGTGGCTCTACCAACACCCACTCCTCGGGGTTCGCTTCCCGAAGGGGCACTCTTGCCCAGACGATAGCTTCGCTCCTAGGGGGAATAGACAAAGCAAAACGACACATTACTCTTCCCACTTCCTCCCGATCTCTACGCACCTGATTCATTTGGACCCGGCGGCAGTCAGCCACCACGCGCTCCCACTTGGGCCTCTCGGCAGGTGGGATCCTTGGACCAGGCCTAGCCCGGAATATCTCCTCCCAGCACTCAGAGAGGACGTTCATGCCCAATAGGGCTCTGTGGGTGCCCAAACATCTATCCTCCACAATGACCACACCCTTTTGGGGGACGACTACCCCTTGCACCTCTAGGTCCGTTAGGCGATAGCCAATGTAGGGGATTTCCAGGCCATTAGCGCCCTTCAATGTCAACCAGGGGGCCTCCGCTCCTTGTACTCCTTCTCGTCCGAATATCTCCTTGGAGAGGCTTTCTGCAAACAATGTTACCTGCGAGCCCGTATCTACCAGGCACTGAATCCACTTGCCACACACTTTGACTTCCGCCACCGGGCTATGCCCGATCATCTGTTGCCTTGAACCGTTCCTTCTTCCCGGGTCTTCTCGAGGGGTCCCGGCCACACGACCCACTGTGGCCGGTCGACCTAAAAACCCCCTTCAGATGCCCTGCGAGGCCCACACTGACGACTGTAATGCCCGGGCTCACCACAACGATTGCAAATTGGTCGTCCCTGGTCATCCCATTCAAAACGGGGTCGATTGTAGCGGCTTGGGCGTCCCGGCGGCTCTCGGCTCCTCTCCGAGTACACCCGCTCTCGGGGTGCCGGCCTGGGCTCCTCCCGCGCCCTACCTTGGCGCAGCTCTCCCAGGAGAGTTTTGGATAACTCTGACATCTGCTCCCGGACATCCTTCAACAGTTCTACTTTGAGGGCCTGTTTCCAGTCCGTGCGCTCTGGTGGTGGTGGCACGCTTTCGTTGACCGCTGCACATACTGGAGTCTCACTCACCTCGACCTCGTCGCCCTCCAAGGCTAACGCCTCCTTCCTCAGATCTTCAAATGTGAGGCTGGGGTCCCTGCGAAACTGGACCCTCAAACTCTGTCTCACGGGGCCCTCTTTCATCCCTAGAAGGAATTGATCGCGCAGCAAGGTCTCTCCATCTCCCAATCCATGATCGCGACGGGCCTGTAGCCGAGTGAACTGTTCCCGCAGTCTCAGGGCAAAGGCTCTAATGGGTTGTCGGGGGCCTTGTTTGCTATTAAAGAATTGGGAACGGAGGACAGCTACGGGGGTGTGGTCACCATATTGCTCAGTAAGAAACTGAAATATAGTTTGGGCACTGGCTCGGACAGCTTCAGGGGCGGCCTGTACTTCTCGCCGCGCTTCTCCCTCTAGGGAGTTTAACACGAACTGGAGCCGCTGGGCCACACTAAGGCTTTGCAGGTCGGCTAAATACTCCAACTGGGCCTTCCATTCTGTTAGTCGTATTCCCGACTCTATTCCTCCATACTTTTGGACCCAAGGGCTGCCCATAAAGACAGGCACCGCACGGGGTTGGGCTGCGGGCCCTGCGTTGTCGGTCATTGGGCTAGTCCGGTTACTCAACTCGAGGTGGGGCCCTGCCGACTACGCCAAAATCTGTCACCGGCCAGGGGCTGGCTACTAGTTGTGTAAACCACGCCCCTTCTAAACTTCCACCTCGAGGAGGTCCCCAGAACCAACCCAATGACCAGACAACAACGAGCACAAGTAAAAATAAAATGTTCTTTATTGAATTAAATATTTAAAATATAGAGGGGGCTGGGGAAAGGGAAAGTTAAAACTAATTCCAGTTCTGCCCTCCAGGGGGCCACGGCCAATGAATGACTAAAGTTGGGGGGGGGGGGTCGTACGTGGGGGGAACGGGCTCCTGCCTCGGGTTCCCTCTACTCGTGGCGCGCTCCTCTTCCTTCCTGGAGGCAGAATAAAAACACAATGAGTGCTGGTGTGGGTCTTTCGCTGTTGTCGTACCTGGACTCGGCGCACTGCAGTACACCGCCTACTTTCCACAGGTCCTTGGTCGTTGATTCACTCGCCTTCCTTATTTTCCCTCCTCAGTTCGATATGTCGATGCTCACGTTGGTTCTCTTTCTCTCCACAGACGACTGCTGGATACAGGGACACAATGATTCGTTCTCAAGACGTTGCTCACCTCTGCGCTGATTACAGCTTTCAGGTAGGTATGGCTCTCTCCAAAACTCAATCTCTCAGTATTCACGTTGACTCTCTCTTTCTCCACAGGTGGCTGCTAGGATACAAGGACACAATGAATCGTTCTCAGGACGTCGCTCACCTCTGTGCTGATTACAGCTGTCAGGTAGGTATGGCTCTCTCCAAAGCTCAATCTCTCAGTGTTCACGTTGGCTCTCTCTTTCTCCACAGATGGCTGCTAGGATACAAGGACACAATGAATCGTTCTCAAGACGTCGCTCCCCTCTGCGCTGATTACAGCCGTCAGGTAGGTGTGGCTCTCTCCAAAGCTCAATCTCTCAGGGTTCACGTTGGCTCTCTCTTTCTCCACAGATGGCTGCTAGGATACAAGGACACAATGAATCGTTCTCACAACGTCGCTCACCTCTGTGCTGATTACAGCGGTCAGGTAGGTATGGCTCTCTCCAAAACTCAATCTCTCAGTGTTCACGTTGGCTCTCTCTTCCTCCACAGATGGCTGCTAGGATACAAGGACACAATGAATCGTTCTCAATACGTCGCTCACCTCTGTGCTGATTACAGCGGTCAGGTAGGTATGGCTCTCTCCAAAACTCAATCTCTCAGTGTTCACGTTGGCTCTCTCTTCCTCCACAGATGGCTGCTAGGATACAAGGACACAATGAATCGTTCTCAATACGTCGCTCACCTCTGGGCTGATTACAGCGGTCAGGTAGGTATGGCTCTCTCCAAAACTCAATCTCTCCGTGTTCACGTTGGCTCTCTTTCTCTCTACAGATGGCCGGGTTCTGCAATGCGGCGGTTAAGCAACGGTCTGTACTGGGACTCCGGGGGCCAGGACCCCCTCGGCGAACTCGTTGATGAACAGAGGGGCGAGAACCCTGGCGGCACACCGGGTCGAACGCTGCCCGTTCCTCGAGACCCGTTGGTCAATCGAAAACTGGACCGGGGCGCCCTTTCGTCGAGACCTCGGGCCGGCGGGTCCCTCCTGCCTCTACTCTGTGATGATAACAGGACACAGGTAAGTTAACAATAATAGGTACAGTACTCACACACGCCGCTCCTCGCACAGTTCTTCGCCGCCACTCTGCAATTCTGTGGAACTGAAAACACACTACAGCAGTGTTATACAGGTTTTTCTCTAGCGCCGTTCTTTCCTCTTCACCATCCCGGGACGAGTGACTGGGAACGGGATTTCGTCACACAAGACACAGCACTCACACTGCAATACACGGCATTACACAGCACCACTTCAAGTGAAAATTTCCAAAGACTCACCCCACCACGCTCAGTGCACACAATAGACACCCGTCCTCTTCCACGTCGCTCTGGGCGAGAAATAGGGAGATGGTAAATGGCCTAGCGTTTGTTTGCGGTTATTGCTGTAGCTGCTTTCCCACGGAACCCTTCGGCTCACCCACCACGCTGGTCCAGGGGTAGGGCCACCCGATCGCTCTCTTGAGAACACTCAAACAATAAATCAATCCAATATGTAATACAACATTCACTTCAAGGGTTTAGTTTACTCACAATCTCTTTC
This sequence comes from Paramisgurnus dabryanus, assembly GCF_030506205.2. NCBI lineage: Eukaryota > Metazoa > Chordata > Actinopteri > Cypriniformes > Cobitidae > Paramisgurnus > Paramisgurnus dabryanus. Next base: position 29,366,348 of record NC_133349.1, on the reverse strand, counting down.
TTTCTTCGTCCTAGGTTGTTTTCATATAAACAGTAGCTCAGGCAGCTAGACGGGGCGCTCTCCAACCACAAACACCACTCTTCCCACAGATACGTACTCACAGTGGTAAGTTTTCCTCTCCTTCCGTTTTCCTCAAACAATGTCCGAGTCCGGCTAGTACTTCACCCTTAAGGTCTTTAATGTCCTCCTTTCCATCGATCTATAATCCAGACGTGGAGAGAGAGCAATGCAACAATCCGAATATAGCGTATTTAGGCGAGCTCAACTCAGCACTACAACACACACCAACACATCCGTGGATAACATCAGCCCAGACTGTGGTTTGCCTTGTCCTTTTATACTCCCTGGGTGCTGTTCTCCTCCAATCACCCGGCGCTCCCCTTAATCGCTCCCAGCTGCGTGTAGTTTAGCTGATTTCCGCGTTCGCGGCGCCACCGGATGTCCGGTGTTTGCTCTTTCCGGTCCGGGCGGAAACATCCGGGCGGAACCAAAACTTCCCAATTTTTGGTTCCGCCTCAAAGATCGTCACTCCTGTGACACTCACACATACTATGGAGTTTAAACACGGGGATTGTCATACTGGGATTGCTTGGCAAAGATAATTTACAAACATGAGACTGGAAGGATTATGACTTGCGCACATTTAGAAATGTCTTGTCTGCAAGTGTTATTTTTTTACAAAATAGAGTAACGCGAGCAACAAACTCATTTAAATGTCAGTAATTGTAATTGGGTTACTTGATTTAAAAAAAAAAAACTTCATTACATGCTCGTTCCTGCTAAAAGTAGTGGAATTACAGTAACACGTTTTTAAAAGTTAGGTGTGAGGTTTACAGAAAAATAATCAACACCCATGGAACATTTCTCAGCCAATCAGAATAAATCATTCAACAGACCCGTCGTATAACATGTAAAACGGTTAGTTCCAATCCTTGATTCTGATTGGTCAATAGTCAATTGGTCAACACGGCTATGACCACTTCACCCAACAGTTCAATTTATCACTCTGCCCTTAGCAACACCCTTAGCAACCACACACGTATCAGTTTGAGAACGGTTTGTTGTTTTTATTTGAGCTTTCATGCATATTACACATTGGAGCGTTGTTGTTCGCGGTCAAAGACTATTTTTTTCTAGCGGAAGGAATGTTTTTATTGATTTAACTTCATGAAAGTTGCACTAATACTTATTTTGTTACTTTAATATTGTGTGGTAGCCGTTTTATTAAAGCAATAAGGTATTCGAGGGAAGTGCTGTATTGTGTATAAGTAATACTTGATTTGTTTGGTAACACTTTATTTCGATAGTCCACTTTAGACATTTTACTATCTATAAGTAACTTTGCAACTACTTATCAACTACCAATCTTTAGAGAATTAGTAGACTGTCTGCTTAATATCTACTAACACTTTATTGTGATGATATTTCAACAGACATTCAACTGTCTATAAGTATCTTTGCAGGTGCATGTCAACTTATTCCACTAACCCAAACCTCTTCCCTAACCCCAACCCTTACAGTCTACTGATACACTGATGACAGTTAGTTGACGTATAGTTGCAAATTATTGAAAGTTAGTTGACATGTAGTTGCAAAGTTATTTATAGTTAGTAGAATGTCTAAAGTGGACTATCAAAATAAAATGTAACCATTTGTTTAATAGTCATTGGATGACGTGCAGGATGGTTGTTGTGGTATTTTCCTGCCCATCCTTCACTGCGATTGGATGGCTTAGTAAAAGTGACATTGATGGGCTGAGGGTTTCACCCAAAATTGAAAATTCAGCGCTGAACAAGCATAATAAAAACTTATAGAAATGCTGGGAAAAACACCTACTGGTGTTTTTTTTTAAGTGTGATGCTTCCATTGGAAACTATTTTTAAAAACATAGGCCCGCCACAGGATAAAACACCTTGGTGTACGCACCCCCTAAGATACCCTTTTCAGGCGTTAAATAATAGCACAAATACTGTACCAGCAAATTGACGAGCACAAACCTTTGTAAATCGCATTTCATAAATCATTTAAATACTGTCCTGTAAATTTAGTGCCTGAAAGGAAGTGTAATTTTACACATAATGATACACATACAGTGAATTCAGTGAGACTTTTGTAAATCCTGACAATAGCTTTTTTGCATTGTCCCAAGCTGTTAGTAAATCTGGCCCTTAATATTTTAGTCCACTTTGCTTCTTCAAGTATATCTTGATTTTTTTTCGTTATTTGTACTGTAAAAATGAAATACTAAATACAGATTAGTTTGTTTGTTTGTTTGCAACATATGGCATTTATGTCCCAAGAACATTCATTATTGTACAAGTTACACTTCTAAGTTTAATAAATGTTTGTCCAGTTAGCTATAATGCTGCATTATTTACAATGGCTGGGTTTGTCCCTTTTTGACCCATCACTGGGTTGACAATAAGTGTAGTAATAATGATGCCTTCCCTAGCCGCTAAACAGTTATTCTGTAAGGCTTTGATGCAATCAATATTTTGTATTTCACATGCATGCCTTGAATGCTAGCTGTATGTTAAATAACTCGGATGTATTAGCATTTTTACAGACTAGACAGGCAGATAATATTGAGTTCTCTCTCTGCCCCTCACATGGATTAGCTTGGACTTTAACCGCTCTGCTCTGGGCCTGTCTCGCTTTAAACCAAAAGTCAGACAAAGAGAGCACTCCCTTCCTCTGAAGTCACTTCATCTCCATCCACTGAAAGACCCTGGGCTTCTGCCTATTGAACAAAACTCAGCAAATTGGTTCCTGAGGTTCGTATTTTTTTCAGCTCCCTCACCTGGGACGAGAGGAAGAATCGCCTCGTAGGCTCGAACTGCAAACTGCACTTCTCTCCTTTCTTCTCTGATCCCTCGATCGGTCTGATGCTATTTGAACAGCGCTTTCCCTCGGCATTGTACAACGCAGTTGTCTCTGTTTCTTTCAGCCGAGCGAGAGCTAGCTTGTGCTCTTCATGCATTTTTTAACTTGACGCAAACCCTCGCCACTACAACAACCCCCAGTCTGTTTATCAAAGCTTTCAAGTAAAGTTGCGTACCTGGTCACAGCAATTCTGAAGCCAGAGGCCAGCAACGGCCTATTTGTAAACAAGCTGAGAACGATGCAGCGACATTAGTGTCACCCCGGTGACGCGCCGCACTTTGAAGTAACGGCGGAATCAATAATTCATCAGCTTTTGCTCAATTCGAGACGTTTCATTAACGTGATCTACAAAAAGCCAGAGCGTACTTGAACATGTGAGCTACGGAAATGCCAGCGGAGGTCCGGACGTTTAAGAACAGCAAAAGACTCGAAACAAAGCTACATAATGTATTGTACAGGCACCAGGTTTGTTTTCATCATTTATTTAGCTCCTTCCATCATAAAAGCAACCCATTGTGTTATTTCCCAAAGTTGAACCAGCGCCATACACAAGCAGCAGTCGTCCGTCCACAGAGGCATGTCTGTAATCCTTTCACCTTCAGAACAAGAGTGGCGATCTGGCAGAAGCCATTCCTCCCCATGCCCTGCTCAACCTGCATGGCAGGAAAATGGATTTCTATTTATGGGTCCATATCGCTGATCATAGCTCATAGCTTCCTTTCAGGGCCAGAGTCAACATTGGCGGCTGAGCACTGATCGGCGCCCAAAGATGGGCTGATGGCCTCCAATCTGCCAGGACGATGACGGCTGTTTTGCTGATAATATCAAGTAAATTCTATCACTGTCACTGTTGATTTCTTATCCGGCTGCTCTGGGCTTGTCACTTGCCCTTCCCTGGCCTACATACAATACACCTTAGCAATGGCCTGGAGTGGCCTTATCATATGTGTTTTATCCTTTAAAAAAAATTTTGCTAGCTAAAACATGTGGTTGTAAGGAAATTAAATGTTTTAAAATATGCAATCTGGCAATCGAGATTCAGATGTTATTTAGAAACGAATACAGGATAAAATACCGTCTATCAGTTTTGCTAATTTAACCCCAACAGGGGGATCAGGAGCAGGGTGTCATGCACCTTTTTTTAAGGGGGCACATGCACATGAAATTTGTGCATGCACAGACATCAAACAAAATATTATAGAGCTTTTTTTCAGTCTTTTCCATGGCACTTACATTACTTACAATCTGAACACCCGTACTTTTTATGCAAAAACTTTCAAAATAAGAGCGTTGACTAACTTTCATATCAAATACTATTCGTATAATGACATATTGGTATCATATTTACATCTGAAACGGCATGTTTTGTTTATTTAAGTTTTAATAAATGACTTGTTTAATTGTGTCTTTAATGCATTTTGCACAACAACTGCATTATCCTATAAAATCAATGTCATTTTAAATCCATAAAGTATATAAACAACACCTATATGTTTAGATAAAATTATAAAAGGGAACAGATTTTTGCATTAAATTTTACCTCATTTGTGAGCATGTGTGATTACGCACCCCCGAGAACTCTGTCGAACTTTGGCGTTGTACCAAGAAGATGAAACTAGAAATCTACTAATATAACGTCGAGACATTTTAAACCATACATTTTCTACACAGAGGAGGTTAACTGCACATTACCGTACTGGGGTTTGGAAATGTCGTGAGCGTTTCTTACACATTTTAATTCATTAGATAGCAAAAGCAGCAACAGCAAAGCTTGTGAGCGCGCTCCGACGCTAATGACGTCTGCGACTGTGCTGTCTGCAGCCCCTCCATCTCCGAAAAGTGACATGGATGCAGCACAGAATTGATAATATTGTGCATATTAAACAGATTAAAAGACAAATAACAGATAAATGTACGCTTCTTTGATTTTGAAGTTGCATGCAAAATCCATTTGGCTCAAAAAAAACAAAACAAAAACATGGGGGCACGTGCCCCCACAGTTTGAATGGGCATGACGCCTCTGATCAGGAGGGACCCTGAATCATAATTAAAATGTGTTTTATGCAAATTGAAATGTACAAAATAATATGCAAATGAACAAAAATATTTAAATTAGGGCTGTCAAAATTTTTTGGTTTTTGCATAATATATGTCTGGAGTGATAGCTGCCCACTGCTCCAAGTGTGTGTGTTTACGACATAAAGTGTGTGTTCACTATTCACTGGATGGGTTAAATACAGAGGTCACATTTCAAGTACTGTTTACCATACATTGGCAAATACGTCACTTTCACTTTATATTCATCTATATGAATTTTGACATAAAAACTTTTTTAATAAAGATTTATGGACACATTTTACCTAGACTACCTAAAACAAACAAAAAGTGTGACCGCTTTTATTACACGTGACACGTCAACAGTATCTCATCGCACGCTCTTCAAAGAAAATTCCGCCGACAGTCGTATAACAATGGCGGAAAAGTGAGATGCCAAAACAAAGGTGTAGTTATCCAGATATCACAGGCAAGTGGAGATGACAGATACCTTATTGTGTGAAGTCACTCGCGTTCGCCAAGAGCTGGGAGTCAAACACGGGGAAGCGGCGAGCTCCCGCGCACCTGTAAAGAGAACAGTTGAAAGAGATTATTGCCTTCAAATCTCCCTCACTTTCATTAAGTGTTCAAGCTGACAGCAGAGGGGTTTGTAAACAACACTGTTGGCTCAGTGGCTGGAGATAAAGAAGCCAGAGTCTGCTTCTGACGAGATCTGCACACAGATTCTCTACACTTGGCAAAGCCTATAAAAGCCGTGCCGGGATTAAGGAAGAAAAGATGGGTACATCGAAAGTGACTGCCTTACGACTCAAACGCGCGTCGAGATGAAGAAATGCCTGACGAGTGCTTAGGCCTAAATTTAAAGGAGCTGTCATCGTATCTCATACTTAATAAAAGGATATCGCCCAGGGTAGTTTAACTAAACAGCCGCGGCTAAAAGTTAATTACATTCAGCTCAATTAATGTTTTATGATATAGCGAACATTTGCAGTGTATTCCTTTATCTCCAGGCAAAGCAGAGAGTTGCTTCTCATTATGCTTGTATTACATATGGCCACCAGGACATTTTAGTTATTATCATATAGCCTAAATAATTATGGTATAATCATAGACCCATAAAAAAATCATCTCCAGGATTTATGTTAGAAAAATTGCATTGCAATTAAAGTGTAATGATAAGGTAATTACATGGATATAAAAGAGGAAGTCATAAAATGGTATCCATATGTCTAAAAGAGGAGGGGACTAATCCTTATTTACCAGCTGGCTCTGGCACTGACCAAACATGGGCATCCTGTGAGCAAGGAGGAAAGGATGTGGCACACCTGCTTTCCACGGAGCCAGCTGATTGGTGCACAAACCTTATGTTTATCTGCCAAGAAACAGAGATCTCTGTGAGGAACCTGGTTTGGGCATATAGAAGACAAATGTTTTTTATTAGGGGAATTTGAATCTGCCAAAAACAACAAAGAGCGATGCACTAAGAAAGTTAAAAGGCCTCATTTACGCAAAACAAGCTGAAAAATTCATAAATCGTTCATTAATCCATATTTTATGAACATTTGTGTATTGTACAGTTAATGTAAGAATGATTTCAAACATGATTTACATAAAAATTCAGTCAAGTTGTGTTTTATTAAAAAGGGGTTGATATTAAAGGCTTGATGCTAAATTTTACCACCCTGTAAAATGCCTAGACAGTCTCACAAGGTTTCGTAAAGTCACGTGATTTTTTTATTCGTTTTCGTGTGATTATCACGTATTGGTTACTCAAAAGCTTTTTCCTATTTTCAAACCATTGTCGCTTCATATTAGGGTAAGATTTGGTTCTTGCATTAGGATGTCACCTTATGTATTGGTTTATACCAGTGGTTCTCAAAATTTTTCCGCGTGCGCCCCCCTTGTGTAAGGTGCACTTCTTCGCAGCCCCCCCGCAAAGAAAATTTATGACAAAAAACTGTTCTAATATTTAACATTTTAATTAAGCGAAACATATTAGGTTATACAAAGTAGTGCTGTTGGCTAGTAGCCTTATTTTCTTAGGTTTAAAATCATACAATTCATGCTAAATTAATGTATTTTATAAAATGTCATAAACCTGGGGACCCCCTGGCACCATCTCGCGGGGGCCCTGGTCCCCAGTTTGAGAACCACTGGTTTATACTATTTTTAATTTTTTTATATGTCGCCTGGCGTTAGGGTAAGAGTTGTGTTTGGGTAGGGATGTCATTTTATGTAAATCTAACCCTAAACCGAAGCGACAATGGTAAGAAAATAGGACAAAACGGTTGAGTAACCAATAAGTGATAATCACATGAAAACAGGAATTCATTATACGATTACGAAAAATGCGGAAATTCGTGATATTATCACAAAAAAAAGAATTTTTAAGTTAAGTAACTATATAACGAAATGTCATGAGACTGTGCTGAAAAGGCATACAGCATTTTTGTCAAATCATATATTTGTATGTTAATAAAATTAATTTAAACAATTTCAACTTAATTTGATAAGTTATTTCAACTTTCCACAAAAAACTTAAACAAGAACTTAAAATAAGAGGTTGAATTGACTTATCTTCATGCTGCATTTTTTTTTACAGTGTAGTTATTACTAAATAATAATAAAAAACACCCACATGTTTTTGCGATAACATTTGCAATTATTAATCATTTAAATGATGCTTTATTAAACCAGTTTTATTTTACTAGTTTTATTCCAGTTAAAAGCTTCACTTCCTTTAAATTTTATTATATAATTATAAAGTAAACAGCCATATAAACAGAAAAGCTGTCATAACATGTTGTGCAGATTGCTTTGGGTGTTTGTTATTTACTTCTGCGTAATCTTGCTTTTTTGGAACGCTAGCGTCCCATCACCGTAAACATTGATGCTTTTAGGCTGAAACTGTAAAGTAGTTGGTCCCATCAAATTGATTCCAAACTGTGCCCAGCAAAAGGGATGGCATATTATGTTCTCATTGGCAGGAATTAAACATTTTAAAAATGCTTTTTTAATGACTTAGCTTTTTAGATCCTGATGTTTGTCCGGATAAGCACTATAACTAAAAGGTCGATGCAAGATTTGAATCTCTGAGAACCTCCGAGCTGAAATTCAACCTGAAAGGTGCCCTGCGTTCCTGTGTGTGGACTGCTGAATCTATAATTCAGTTCCATCTTTTCCTATTTCCCAATTTTAACAGGCTCCTCATATTCATTTCAGGCCTGTAAATAAAACCCAATTTGGATCTATTAATATTAATGTTGTCAGATCATTCTGATGCCATCGAATGATTGAAGACCTTGGTCTAAGAGAGACAATGCGCTAGGCTTAACGTATTGTTCGAATGCCAACTGTTTAACACAATCAATCGCATTGATTCCACAGAAACTAGTTACAGTACGGCTCATGATTTCTGGTCTTGTTCATATATTACACACCAACCCCCTTTTACTTTCTTTTCTTCGTACTTCCGCCAGGGTTCAGGATTAACTGCTTAGCGGGACTTTTCATAGCGCTGTTGGCTTGTAAAGCAGAGTGATTGTAATAGTGTCTGCAGTGGAGTACAGCTGCATTCTTTCTGATAAAGAGCACTTGTTTCACATCCTGACTTTGATTTGTCGGGTATCGTATTAAAGGAAGTTAATAGTCCACAGGGTTCGATGGGCAGTTGTGTTTTTAACGCCCGCCAAAGACTCGAGTCTCTTAAATGAAATTTGTCTCCCGAGGTTCCGCTTCGCTGAGACAGCCGCCATATTTCTGCACGGGGTCTTTTAATAGAGCCGCGCGACAGTTTTGTGGCTGGATGTCTGTTTCTGTCAATCCACAGGGATAAGTCTGATGTCGTCATAATAAAAGGATGTTCATGTTTTACTGAACAGGATGTGTTTGTGTTTATAGGTTATATTTTTTACAATATATTTACTTTTATTCATTTAGAAAACAATTTGTGACCCTGGACCACAAAAGCAGTGATAAGTAGCACATGTATATTTGTAGCAATAGCCAAAAATACATTGTATGGGTCAAAATAATAATTTTTAATGCCAAAAATCATTAGAATATTAAGTACAGATCATGTTCCATGAAGATATTTTATAGATTTCCTAGTGCAAATATATCAAAAATGCATTTATCATGGCATCTACCCAGTCTCACAAAGTTTCGTGATATAGTCACGTATTTTTTGATTCTTTTTTTCGTGCTATTATATAACGAAATTTCGTGAGACTGGGCATTATTAATATGTGTCGCTAAGGACTTCATTTGGAAAAAGGCGCTTTTTTCAATATTTTTATTTTTAGTTTTTGCACCCTCAGATTCCAGATATTCAAATTGTTGTATCTCAGGCCAAATATTGTCCTATCCTAACAAAAATGCATCAATTTAAAGCTTTTTTTATTCAGCTTTCAGATAATGTATTTCATAACAAAATGACCCTTATTATTGGTTTTGTGGTGCAGAGTCACATTTTATCCTGCGCAATATACAAATTTAACATTTTGTAAGGATCCAAACCACCAATAATAGTAGAATTATACTGTAAACAGAAAGAGAATTGAATTTAACATACACATGAGAAACATAAATTTTAAAGTCTTATAAATAACAACTAAAAAATCAGTATGCATTTACTCTTCTTTTCTGCTTTTATTTATAGGTGAAGTTTGGAATTTTTTTGAGTCAATATTATCGGTTTGTCTGACTAAATTGTAAATGACGAATAGATAAGATAACCAACCGTGTAAAACAATAATGATTATTCTTGCGTTTCACTTGTAAATCTGTTATTTCTGTTATTAAAATTACCAAACGATATGGCAAGAATAAAAAAAGATAATGATTGCTTAATAAGTGATCATCTGCATATGTATTTCCTTAAATTAAAAAAACAAATCTGTAGAAATTACAATGTTACTTGCCAGTAACTTACTGTAGATCTAAATGTATTTACTGGCAACAGTTTGTTCAAAGTTAAATAAATATTAAATATTAACAAGTCTTTATCTTTACAGAATAAAACTATACAATAACAACCTCATGCAAAGCATTCTGGGAACCAGAAATCATCATCAACCTTTTTCTGTTTTTTTTTTTTTTTGCTTCAGATTTTGTGTCCCAGAATGTTTTGCTTGATGCTGATTTTTAGTTTTACTCTGTAAATATAAAGACTTGTTAATGTTTAATGTTCATTTAACTTTGAACAAAATGTTGCCAATAAATAACATAAATTTAAATCTACAGCAACCAGCGGCGAGTAACACTGTAATTTCTACAGATTTTTTTACAGTGTAGTTACTGTAAGTGTAGTAGTTTGTAGTTGGATTTGACCAGTTTTCAATTAGCCATATGAAATGCTAGGGTCCAGCGATTATTTATTTTAAAGTACTGCACGATTTAAAGTCACAAATAATAAATGTAAAGACACAAAACATGCCACATAGATCTACAGAGAAATGTAGGACAATTATACTTAATCACATATTATTGGTACATTAGAGAGAGTTGAACTAGGCTAAAATGGACTTGAAATAGAGAAAGACGCTACTACATCCTTTTGAACCCCCCCCATCTCTCCCTCTCTCTCTCTCTCTCTCTCTCTCTCTCTCTCTCTCTCTCTCTCTCTCTCTCTCTCTCTCTCTCTCTCTCTCAATAATAGAATATCCATCAGAGATGACTGGATCAATAATAGTGTTTTGGCCTCAGTCCCCTTTGAGATGACATGTCATCAGTGACAGACAAATATCATAATAGGCAAACTGCACTGAGAGTCACAATTATATTGATCCTCTTTGAGTTAAGGCTACACGGGAGTTAAGAGCCGGAGGAAAGTGCCTCCTTTTGTTTATTATTTTAAAATATATTGGGAAAAGGAGAAATGGTCCATTACCAAGTTTTCACGGTGGAAGACATGACCATTTTTGGAAGAATGGGCCATGTCAAAATCCATCAATCTACCACAGGCCGGTTCAACTTCTGCATTAGACCATACAGACGAAGCGTGCGAGGGGAGGGTCTGTTTTCCTGCTCGGCACAATGAAAACATAAATGCTCTGTGGCATGATATTTTAAACACAGTGACATTACACTGATTGATTCTGTATATATACAAGTACTCAGGGGCTATGCGGACAGATAATTGCCTTTTAGATTTAAATGATAATGCCAATATGTTTAGCGTAAGTAGGAATGATGAAGCGGGCTGAAATCATTATCCCCAGGTGTGTTATTAGTGGAAGGTTAATGTCTTGTGGTCCACGTGTAGAACAATTTGTAACCATTTTGGCCCACATACAGTAACTAACATGCGGCATACAGCCAGTGCTCTCTATGTCGTATACGCATTAGCTCTGGTTAGCGATGGTGGTTTTGCATACATTTCGAAAACACAAAAAAGCCTTGAGGCTTTTATGAGCAATCTTTCACTTCAAAGACTCAAACGCCGTCCGAACTGAATCGACCAGCGGACAAAAGTAAAACAGTATTGGTGGGTTCTGCGACGGTTGATAAAGAACAGGCCTCTGGGTTGCATAAGAGGATTGTTGACGTGAAATCCAGGGGCATCCTCCAAACAAGCCTGCCAGCTGGGCATCGTTTTTTTTTTACCACTCATCTGCGCTGCTGGCACCGGTCCGCCTCTGAATAGGCGGCACGGCTCGCAGGCCTGCTTTCAGAGGTAGCCAATGTCACATTACTGCGTTGTCCAACCACACTCATCCACATTCTTGCATTACCAAAATCACAACACGGGCGTTTCTGGGATGTTCATTGTGCTGTGACCGTAATTAAATGTGTAAAATTAACTGTAAAGTACAAAATAAAATAAAGTACCATATTTTTCAGACTATAAGTTGCTCCAAAGTATATCCAAAGTCGCTTCAGTCAAAAATGCGCTTTGAAGAGAAAAAACATCGCAAAAACAAGTCGCACTGGATTACAAGTCATGTTTATTAAAAAAAATAATCATACATACCTGAATAGGCTAAAAACACTACAAGCCAAAGCAAGTTCAAAAAGGTCCCGAAGTCATTCTGCATCACTGAATCACATAAATACAGGTGCATCATATAACGGATTATCGCGGCTGTAGACGGTAATAGTTTCTCTTGGTTCATATGAATCATTTTGACGTATAAGTCGCACCTTAAGTTTTAGGACACGACAAACTAGGAAAAAAGTTATAGTCGGGAAAATATGGTATCTTTGATGCTTAATGCGACCAAACAGGCTATAAAACCGAATCAAATAAAAAATACAATCTTCACAAGATGTTTAATGAAGGTTAAATTTTTAATGTAGATATTGCAGGGGCGTCGCTAGACCCCTTTTACTGGGGCACGTGCCCCAGTGTAAATCTTTTGTGCCCCGGTGTAAATCTCAAGTTTAAATTTTAGCAGTTAACTAGTGCAATCCTTTACAAAGACAATCGCGGCAAAAACGGATCTTTATGCAAAGTAGTTATTCAATTTAGGCTTGTAAAAGCGACAAAGCATTATCATTGACGCGTGCCCGCACGTATCCATGGCCGCGCGCGTTTGCGTTCACCGCGCACAACCGCATTCAAAAGGTGACGCCACGCGAGTGCTTATGAAAGCATAACGAAACTAAAGTAAGTTTCTAAATAATAATGCTAATCTTATTTTGACTCGATCATTATTGGCTTCTGTAGATGGACATCAGAAATGTTTTATGCAAAGCAGGGAAAGGGAAGAAGAAAGGAGAGATGATGAGTTAAAGGGAGGTAAGACAAACTACATCCTGACCCTGTCAGGTCTCAAACAGAGGATAAATCTCAGGAAAACTTCTTGTCAAGTCTAAAGAATTGCATTGTTACTGAGAAAATCAACAGATGTATGTGTTATATTGTTCTGTATTTTGAGATATAAAATTAATATTTAGTTTACTAATATTTAACTCTAGGACACTAACACAAACAGTTAGCAGTAACTGTGACTGAGATTATATAGTATAGCAGTCATAAAATGACTGGTTTCTTAAAATATTCTTGTAAAAATAAGTTATTAATCATTGCTATCATTGTATAATGTAGAAAATATTTCTCTGCTGTCATTATTTCCAAACATGTTATGCCATTTATGCCTCCAAACATGTAAATAATGTTAGGTATGATGAAGAATACACTTGTATATATGTATCTTTCGCAGTAACTGTAGCACTGTAGAATAGTGGGTTAAGCAAAGGACATTGTATAGAAGTGTTGCACACCTCTTGCACACAGCAGGCTTTCAAAAAAAAGTCAACAAAAAATGGGGGGCCTGTGCCCCAGTAGAGCTTTATGTCTAGCAACGCCCCTGAGATATTGTCATACTGTACGTCACATGAATAAAGACGACAGGATGGTTTCAAACCGTTTTCTCTATTGAATTGTTTCCAGTGAGATAAAACAAAACATGATGGCGTCACTTAATAAATAAGCTGTATGTGTATTTTGCACATGTAAACACAAAACGCCATTAGGTTTTGCTAGATAAAAAAGAATAAAATTCACAGATTGTGCGTCTCTATTGATTTATAGCAGTTGAGATATATAAAGAGGACCATCATTATGAGGACTGACTTTGACACTGTTTTTTACACAGTAGTATTATTTCTAAAACACACCAAAGGAAATTGTACAATTATGTTATAAACGTTTTTAGTGATCTCTGGGCAAAGCACATCTAAGTGAATTTAAGTATGTGTGCCATCTTTTTGAGACGCTATAAGAATGTGTCTTAATGTTCTGGCAGGATGGTTTATCGTCGCTTAATCATCTCATCCATCCGAGAGGTTAAAATGTGCTGCCATGGCAACAGACAGGGTCAGCTGATAAAAAGATCAGCCACTCCTGATCCTCATTTTCTTCTCATCTGGGCTCAGTCTGAAGTTATCTGGACCACCCCATCACAGGCACTCAGATAACACACCTTCAAACTCAATCCACCTGCGGCAATGTAGACTGCTGCTGGTGCTCACCGCGAGGTACTTACAGCTGAAGACAAAAAGTGTTGCGCGCACAAAGATGTCTCTCATATACTGGATGCCATCTTTGTCTTGTACAAATATTTTTAAAAACACCTCATAATTTTCAAAAAAAATTCTGTGTGAGAAATAAATAATTTATTGTTATAGCAAGACATCGCTGATGTGTGCTATTCTTTATCTTATCTATGATATCACTTTATCATATGTGTGCATTTTGAAACAAAACAATAGCACTGATTTGTTTTAAGATAAAATAAAAAATAAAAAAGTCATTGTAGTAGTGTGAAAGAGGCTAAAGATTCATTTGGACCCAACTGGGACCCAGCTAATTTTGTCCTATGTTCCCATGGTGGCACCAAATATGTTAGCCCAGATGGGCTGATGATGGCCCCTCCATATACAGTAGGGCCCATAAGGGTTAACCAGGTAGCTCCCATTTGGTGCCTATATGACTCTGCTTACATAGGTTAGTGATGGGACCCAGCTAGGCAGGTCTTATTGTTCATTGCAAGTATTTGTTAGCTAAGACATTTACTAATGTAAACAAATACAACCTTATTATAAAGTGTTACCATCTTTTAAACTTGTTGATACTTTGTTGCAGAAAATGTCACTGACATTGCACATGTTTGCTCATTGATGTCTACCGATTTTTAAAATTGGCGTCTCTCCCTTATGGCCGCAGCATCTTGCGTCACTTTCGATCCGCGGCCTGCGCGAGCGAGCCTGACATGTGTCGCTGTCAGTGCTCGTGGACAGCAGCCAAATGTCCAATCACCAGCTTTCACCTCAACTCTTAATAATGATCCCTGCAGATAAAAACTGCTGACCATTAAATTATTCATGAACACGTTATGAATAAATAAACTGACAGCTTCTTTCGCAACAAATCTGGGAAGTATTTGCTCATTTAATCATCGAATTCAAACAGAAGCTGCAACACATTCCATGAGCAAGCCCTTCCCATTGGACCGTTCACACTTGACCACCGGCCAATCTGGCGACAGAGTCTCTTTCCAAACCATTTTCCCTTTCATCTGATTTTCTCAGGCTTGTGTTGAGTGGATCGGTCCACTAAACCTTTATTTCTCCCTTGATAGTTTGATAGGATTAATTGTATGCAACACACATGCCTATCCATTTTTAATTAGTTTAGGCCTTTAGTGCTATGCTTCTACTGGCTAGTCAATACCTTGGCGTGTTGATGATCCAGTGCATAGCAGTCCGTGAACCTTCTCTTAACAAAAATGTATCGTACTTATGCTTTGGCCGTGCAAATAGGCCATCTCCAAACTCTCTCTAAAGATCAATAACAGTTTGCTTAGTGCATTAAGGACTGCATAGTCACAATGCTAAAGCAGTGCACAACAGAAACAGCTTAATATTGAGTTTTAGCAGTAGCATTGTAAAATGAGCAGAATTGGAAAGGATGAAGTGTTGCACAGATTAATAAGACAATAGGACAATACATTCACTTTCTGCAAACACTGAATTGGAAAGAATAATAGCATAGAGACCGACATACAGTACGTTCATGGATCCATTTGGACGACAACTTGGACTTGGATGAAAGAAAAACAGCAATCATTTTATTATGGATGGTGTGTCGGGTAATTTCAATATTTTTAAGACTTCTTTAGAATAGTTTAATATTACCCACCCATACATTCTCCAAACCCACTGGCCCCCGCAGGGTCACAAGTCAACTTTAATATTTTGCTAATATTAAAAAAGCACTAAAATATTAAAAAAAGGAATTCACTGAGGAAAAATTGGGCCTGCTTATTCCACTGCTTATTTGCACATAGTGTCTGCATTGTGTAAAGAAATGACCCAATGGGTAATGGCACAAACATACCCAAAACATCTGTGCTGAACTGCATAGTGCATTTTCCTATCTTGCATTTTGGTTTTGAATGATAAAGGCATGGTATATAATACTGTACTGTACTGATGGGATATACAGCATTGTTTAACACTGAAATACAGGCACCTGAATCTGGCAATCAAAACCATAGACTGTAAAAAAATTGGTTTGTGAAGATAGTTTTTGAAGCTTAAAGTAGGCGTTGCCTGCAGTCGCCATCTTGGCCGCGCATCAACGCGATTCACCTCGTCAATCAAGTGAACGCGATTCACTTGATTGACGAGATATCTCGTCAATCAAGAGAAAACGCTTCCCTGCCAATGACGAGATTTTCCGTCTTTCCGCAATACCGCTATTATCCACCAGGCCCTTCCGCAACTTTTTAAACCCAGAAGTATTGCCCTATGGCAAGCGGCTGCATGTCCGTGTCTGTTTTAAAGATCGCTCTGAATGGGATCTCTATGAAAAGTCTGTCACAAAAATGGAATTATGTCTGCTTTTTGCTCAAAATGTGGTGTTTTGCAGAAACCTACCCATATTCAAAAGATGATTACAAAAGAACCACTGAAGGTATGATAAAACGTTTTTTTTTTTTTTTTTTTTTTTTTGAAAGCAGAGGGTCTGCTCTTTCATTTGGTATATTGTATGTTTATATATTTAAAGAAAAACATTTTCTGGAAGGCATTAAACTTTGGTGAAAATCATGAAAAACGCTGGCGCTGGCTGGCAACTTTTTTTAAAAACGCTGGCGGTGAAAGAGTTAAATAACTTCCGTATTTGCTTCATCAGAGAGATCGGAAGGTTGCCCCTCGATCAAAACATATATTCATCATTTATTATTATATTATAACTTATCAATTACATTTTTATTTTATTTTAACTTTTTATTCATATTTCAGTTATTCAAATCAAAATTATCTCATGGAAAGTCGTGTTTGTCACAAAACAAAATTATTAATTTGGCACAAAATTCAGCTTGTTCGTGCCTTGAGTACGAATTTCTTTTTCATGTCACTCTCACAAATTTCTATAGTTTTTCGTGTCCGTAGCACGACTTATTCGTTGTATTTTATGTATTGTTTTCTCATTTTTTCTCCCGTATTTTAAATCATTGTCACTCGCGGTTGGGGTTAGATTTGGGGTTTGGGTAAGGATGTACTTTTATGTATTGGTTTCTACATGTTTTTCTCCCACTTTTAAAACTATTCTCGCCTGGAGTTGGGGTTAGAGTTGGGGTTTGGGTAAGGATGTCTAAAAATGAAATAGAAAGTGATTCTAACCCCAACCCCAAGTAACAATGGTAAGAAAATAGAAAAAAACAATGATAAAACAATACATCAAATGAAACGAAAAAGAAAGTCGTGCAACAGACACAAAAAACTATTTATAGAAATCGAGTGACACGAAAAAGACATTCGTGCTCAAGGCATGAAAAAAGTTGCATTTCTGCCATGGACACAAATTAATAAAATTTCTTGTGACTATAACACAATTTTCCATAAGATCAGTCTGATTTAAATGTATATTTTATATAAATGAAATACTCTGTGTACATAAAGTATTTACGTTATTCACTCTTAGTTGTTGTGCCCATATAAAATATAATATTTACGTTCTGGGAACCATATAGGGAAAGTATATAGTATTATTCCGTCCACGTTTTTTATTAGATAACCGATAAAGCTATTTGTGCAAAAAACCACATCAGCAATTTAATAGTTGCCATCTTTCTGTTTTTAGCTGTCCTCAAGAACGGGGTAAAAGAAAACAAAAAATCTGTCTGTCTGTCATTTACTTCCTATCATTCTTTCTCTTTTCATGTTCTGCTGTGATCCCAACAGCCACCTTTTTGCAAGACGTCTATCACCTTTCTTGAAAAGATGATGCGTCCAGCATCATTTACATTTGACGAAACCATATAATTTCACTAATAATGCAAAAAGGTGAATCTTTATTATGTTTTTATAAAAAGTTGAGTCATCTTCCTGCTCGGTTTGATGCACTTTCATAAGTTGTTGAGGAAAAATAATCCGTTCTGTTCTTTTGAAAAGATTGCAATGTTGTATTTCATTCCGATAAGCCCGATGAAAGCGATGCTTTGATTGATTGGTCCGTCTTCCTCCGGCTCTGTGTCGTTTTGAACGGGTCTGTGTTTACATGGCATTCTCCACTTCAAAGTTTGGTCTTTCCAACATCACGCAACGCGTTCCAACGCTTCTCTCTCTCTGTTGTGGCATTTTGTACTCTGTTTGCGTCTGCCACCCTAACATTTCATCGCGATGGGATTTCTTTTAAGTCACCGAAATGCTCCCGCTCTCCGGCTGACCTTTTGAACCCGTCGCTCGGAACGCGCCGTTCCCGAGCCACTTTAAATGTCACCTTACTTGTGCTCAAACATTGTTTATTTGCAGGCCCAGACATGCAACCCGATAACACCACAAAAGAGTTGGTGCAAGACCTGCGCTGATGGTTATATGTCAGTATCCTCATACCTTTTCAGACGTCCCAACTGTACAAAAGCGTCCTCGCTCGAAAACCGAGGCAAGGTCAACGTGGATTAGCCACAAGTAACCCTATCGGGCCCCGCACAATCCTTACAAAGAACACTGACACTAGCTGTCAACAGACTTTCGAGGGAACTCTATCTGGTCGGCCCTCGGTTATTGGACTACCTGCGAGAGGGGAGGGGGGCTTGGATAGCCATTTCAAATTGCACCTCTTTGAGGCTCCTTTTATTTCGCTTTGATTTAAGGTGATTCATTCGACTCATCAATCAAACTGTCTGGACAGTTGTGTGCTGGAGTCCAGAGCATAATTCCTATAATTTGCGACTTTTCTCTGCTCACATACTTGAACTTCCAAGAGGCAGATGAATAGGACAGAGGCTTAATTCTACATGACATGGATTAGGTGCGTTCCCACTGGATCAGACGCTAGAATAAACAGGGAAATAAAAGCCAACAACGCTTTAGTTTCCACACACTCGCTTTGCTTTTGTTTTAAGAAGTGTTGGTTATAGGCTTGGCTGCAGTGGAATGTGAGGGAATCTGTCAGTGGTTTGAATGGTTCATGCGTGCTAGTTTACCATAACACATCCAATCACAACTAATTTGAGGTTATAGTTAAAGATGAATCCTTAAATGACTCCGTATAGAGTTCGTATCCAGGTAACAAATGGACAGTTATTGCTCAACCCATGACGAATCTGCATTAGTTCATGTAGAGATATGGGCAGCTGACCCGCACCTGGTTCAGTCCATCAAAGTAACGGTCAACTAATTGAATTAGGAGTGCATAAGCTGAGGGCAGAATGATAATATAGTCTATCTTTATTCGTTTATTCCTCCCCTGTGATTTGCTCAGTGATCTCACACTCACTACTGCTTTCTCGTGCAAAAGTAAGATCGGTCAAAACGCATTGTGTAAAATGTATCTTGTTTTCAGAGCATGGGGAGGCTTCTTGAAAAATTGTCATAGTAATTGATTAAACTATGCAATGTAAAAGGGTCATTTACATCATTAAACAGCAGTATATCAGCAACCGGCGAGTGTGCTCTCTCTGGTCCGGCAAATATTTGAAAATGATAATTCTTACTCCTTTAAATTCTCGATCTAAATCATAACAAAATTTTGTCATCATTAAAAACTATAGATATGTTATTCCTGGACAATGACTAATCAACAATACATCTTTAAAAAGTTATAGCATAAATGAAGAACACATTCTTATGGGTTATACAGTTAGAAATAAATGTACAAAGCTTTCACTGGGGCGATACCCTTTCAAAAAGTACAGAATTATATCTAAAGGGTGCATATAGTACTTCAAAGGAACATATTCAAAGGTATATATCTGTATCTAAATGGTACATCATAGGACCCTTCGAAAGGGTATCGTCCCAGTGTAGGGTGGCCATTCGTGCCAGTTCCGCCGGACACGTCCCGAACATGTTTTCGGGCTCGTTCTCCGAAAGTTGCGTCGGTCGACCGCATACGTCATCAAGGTTTAATATTTTGGGTTTCATTTCAGAAAAGCAACCGTTACATTTCAAGGTAAGAATGAAACTACAATGATTGTATGTCTTAAAATAAATAAATCTTAATTTTCTAATGTATTTTAACTGAAATGTGATGACGTATGCGGTCGAGCAACGTGACTTCCGGAGAACGAACCCAAAAACATGTTCGGGACGTGTCCGGCGGAACTGGCATGAATGGCCTACCCCATCCCAGTGACAGCGTTATTTTTCCCTTTATTTCAGTGTTGTACATACATTTGTTAAATTGAATAGGTAAATAAAACAGTTTTGTGGCATTTGCAAACAATTGATGATAAACATTTTCTCATACATGACTTAATTTTGCTTTGTGTGCGAATTTTGCTTTATGTCAAAGATTATGGGGGGGGGGGGGGTTCCCTAGCTAGACCCCCCCCCCCGTCATTATAGGGTCACCGTGATTTCAGAAAGTATGTTAAATTGTGTTACTGGATCAACACTTTAATCTACGAACCCCAAATTACCCTGAGCTCAAACCCTAACCATTTTACCCCTCAAATTAGGGTGAAATAATAGTTTGAGAATATTTTTAGCCCCTAACCCAATCCTAAATTTAACAGTCTGCAATGTCTTGAGAGGCACACTTGAGAGTTTACATTTATTTCAGACAGAAATCTTTTGGATTTGTTTATTGCGAAATTGAGACAAACAATGGATAGTATCACTTTGGGGCAGCACAACACGAGAATTATAAATTCATGCATTATTTTAATTTTAATAAAAACCTTATAGGGGGTCCGGGACCACCCCAACCCTCTCAATTCGAACACCGCTTTTAACCAACTGGTGCTGAGGTTATTTTAGTGGATGTATGGTGTGAAATTTCAAGCATCATACATATTTCTTTAATATTATGTAATGCTATATTACAATACGTTATTCTTTATTGGTTTCACTTTAATTTACTGTGTCCTTGTTACAGTGTATTGATACGTTTAAATACTGAGTAGTGATTAACAACATGTACTTACTATAGGGTTATGGCTAGGTTTGGGGCTTGGTTAAGAGTTGGTTGCATGTAATTATGCATAATTTACTCTTATTGCTATAGTAATTACAAAGACACCATGAAATAAATTGTTACGTTTTATTTTATACGCCATACAACCGACTTTACTGTAAGTGTGGCATGGGTGTTCAAATGTTTTTGGAGTGTTTTTATACTGTATACTGCTTGTTTTAAGAGATGTGTCTGAAGAGTGGTTCTTAAATTTAAATAAAAAATGATGATATAAAACAATCTCAAACTTAGAATTTAAATTAAACAAAACATATTTAATTGTACAATGTAGTGCTATTAGTAGCCTTATTTTTTTTAGCTTTAATTACACAGAATTTATCATAAATTAATGGATTTTATAAAACTGGGCACCATCTCCCCACCAGAGTCTTACCTAATTAACTTCCTGCAAACTTGTTCCTCCTGCATTTAAAAAAGTAAGGAACAGAGACACTTGTTCAGTTGTTTGTTTCTTTCCGCTAAGAAACTGTTTTTGAAACATCCATGGCTTTCTGCAGCATGTTAAACAAATTGAGACTGTGTGCGACGCTCCACGACTTCATTCAACTATGTTATGTGAAGCGGTCGAGCAAGCGCACATCTTTGTTCATCCATACACTTCATCACAGGCACAAGCTTTGCTCGCCCAGAGGAACATGCTTACAAAGCGATGGGGCTCAGGGTTTTTTTACTCGGGGCAAGGTACTGATTCGAAACCCCCTCCGCTGCCAAGCACATGGATAGTTACTGATTAGAGGTCTGGCGAGCTTGCCGATGCCAGTTGGGTGAGATGATGGCTGTTGCCACCCTACCTCGCCCCCGTAGGGCCCACTGGAGAAGACCAAAGACGTTTCCCCTGACAGAATAGCACATAGCCCCAAACCACGAGGGTCAATGCACTGAGAAAGCAGTATCTTCACACAACACCAGGACCTTGAAAAATATGTGAATTATCACAGGGACAAAATTGCTTTTTTTGTTATGTTTATCTGTACTCTTGTTTGCTCTGGCTCAGCTTAAATTTGCTGGTTTTGTGATATTCTGTATCTCACTCTTTTACAGATCTGATGTAGAAACATGATGAAATAACAGCAAATCTAGTTTTCGCTAAGGTGCCTATGAACACGCAAACACACAGCCCCTTATAGTCTCTCTCTGTGGTCTTTCTCCTTACACTTACAGGCATTCAAAGAAATGTTTGCCAGATTAGGAAAATATAAGTTAATATAATGCATGTGGTCCTACATTAAATTTTTTAAGGAGAACAACATTCATATCACCACTGTATCAAGTCATTGAACATATTGTATAAAGGTTCATTTAATCTGCATTTGCTGTACAATATATGTTTTTACTTATATATATATATATATATATATATATATATATATATATATATATATATATATATATATATATATCGTGTAATAAACTAATATTTAATAAAGATTGTACTTTACACACTGTAAAGGTTACACTTCTGAAACTAAAGCAATTATATAACTCAATAACTCAACCCCTTTGCAGTACCAACAACAACACACAATCCAGGCACAAAAATGCATGCATACAGAGCGGGCCACAGGATATTCACAAAAATAGCACGTTGAACCCTGTCAACCACCTGGGTTTCACATTTCAGAGTTAAGAATATGAAATCAATAATCATTTAGTCATAAGGGTAAATGAAGTAACATGAGATCAAAGTATACCCTTTGGCCATTGAAGTTGCACTGAGTAATTTATCTCATCAAAAGGCAGTAGTACTAATCCCAATGCTACTCAACTGGAGCTACCGTAGCCAAGCTGTATTATCCTTGAGTAAACAAGTTTGAAGAAAAATATGAAAAATCAATAGTTGTTTCCTTCTATCCAAATCGATGGCATGCATCATAAATCTGACTCTGTAAGGAGCCCAAATGTGTGTGTGTGGTTTAGTGTAATCAGCTTTATTGAAAATAAGGACCCGTATAATTACAGATTTTGTCGGTAAAACTTGATCAATGGTCTAAAAGGCCAGTGAGTGAACACACTCCTGGTGATTGTATTTACTTTTCATGACTGCATGTTGCGCTGTGTTGTGTTCATGCACAATTCATTGGACATATAAAATAATAATAATAATGATAACCATCATATGCTTATATCATAATAAAATATTATAATTAATCATAATTGTGTTTAATAAATAATAACAAACTATTTGTAGAAATGATGCAACTGTTTATCATTAATTAATTGACTGGCAATAGCATATTGCATTTTCATAAACTTCTGAATAGTAATGTTAAACAGATTGTTTTTAAATTGCTGTTTATTTAAAAAGAAAATAGCATTTCCATGTTTTGCTATATATATATCAAAGCCAACCTACAATTCAAAGCACTTTTTATATATTGCTTTATGTGCATTTAGACAGTAAGTCGGTAATATCATGCGTGTCTATTCTTAGTTAATTTCATAATTTCATGTTTAAGGCGTCTGCCTGAATTGGATAAGTGCACTCCCCTGAGACTTCCCTGAATATCCTATAATTCCATCATGTTTACTGGGACTAAAATACCACGGGGGTTTCTCAATATGAAAGTTAACCTAGTTAACCTACTGCCCCCTGCTGTGCGGCGCGCGCCTGACAGCGTCACCTGCGCAGCTCACGCTCTCACAGCCTTTCACTGTCTCTTGCTTGCTATATCCTATGTGAACTGTGATTATCGTCAAATTAATCTCTCTTTATCAAGTGTACTAATTACTTTACCACCGAAAAAAAAATGCATATAAATGAGTCAAAATAAAACGTATTAATACGACTATTAATCTGCATATAGGCACAGCACTGATTTATGAGGATTAATTATGGTGGAAATTATTTGTATGAAATAAAACAATAATTGTTTTTCGACTAGTTTTTTTTTACACTACTACCACAATGAGCATAATGCTATCGGTTGCTATTTATTTGACTTTAATTTTAATTATTTAATTTATATTTTTATTATTGTTTAAAATATAGTCATATATTTTACAAATCAATATCATAATTATTTATGTTTATTAAGAAATATGTTTCACAAAACAAATACAATAAGGTATATAAAACAATTAAATAAATAAATAAAACAACTTACTTGACTGTCATGCCAAATCACTGTAAACACATTACATCTGCAATTCTTTATTAAATACAATAAGTAGGCATAATGTTCAATAAGCCTATAGTTTTAATTAGGCTAAATAAACTGAAATTCTTTGTAAATCTGACTAAATGATAAAATACCGATTGACTCTGATTTAAAAATATTAAAAACGAATACATTATATCAGCGAATTTGTATTGGGTTCATGACATTATTTAAAATAATAATAAAGGAGAAATTAAAACCCATTCAATGCATAAGTAACTAATTCTTTTATCTCAATCTTTGTCATAAATATATTATTGAATATTAAAATATTAAAATATTTATTTATGTTACTTATATTTTGCGCGTTCTCGTGCCTCGGTTCAAGGAACTGTTATGTTTTAAAAAAATCATGCTAAATGATTTTTAAATAAATGTTACAAGTATTCAGGAACACTGTGAGATGAACTCCTGCTGTCAGGACGGAAGACCTCCTGCGATTAGAGAGAAGAAATAATAATATGTGCTGCGTGGAAGAAAACGCACACCTCCCACCGGCCTGTTTGTGCACTGCTCCTCTCACACAGTACAAAGCCTTTAAACAATTAATACGAGAGCAGATAAACTCCAGTAACATATTAGGTATAACGCGCAATTGTTGCAACACGTCCTTGATTAAAAGTGTTAACATGTTAAAGTGTCAGTGTTAAACAACTGACATGTCACTGCACCTACATTAGGATTATAATGATGTCATTCCAAGTTTAACAACGAAAACAATCAGTACATACAGTATATAGAAAATAATAATATAAATCCACAGTGTCATAGCTATAATGTGACAAACGCCGTAAAAGAAAGAGAGGAATTTTTCATTTTCAAAGAAATGAGAAGTGTCATCTTGTTATCCATCAGTGATTGCATGATCGCTCAATAAAACATATGAAAAAGAAAGAAAATGCAATAGATACGCGACGAAAAGGCGACGACGTGAACGCGCACGCAGCTTTCCGTGTCGGTTTTGTTCCGGAATTGCATTTCAGAGCGCGATTGAGGGGGCGGAATATTCAGATGAGCTCTGATTGACAGCTCCCGTTTCTCCAATGCTCTCAGAAACTCGGCTGCTCCTTCCAGCAACTCTTCACTCTACACTCCC